>NW_027530179.1:3536992-3577358 GCF_008692635.1 Crocuta crocuta
CAGGGGGACGCGGGCCGGCAGGTCCCGCGGCGCCCGGCCCGGGGCGGGGGGCGGCCGCAGCGTCTTACCTTGAAGGCCACAGGCAGGGTCTTGTTGCATCGCCAGTGCGAGGGCAGCACAGAGCACAGGAAGTTGGGGCTGTCGGTGCGGACGAGCTCGGCCGGGTGGTCAGCNTGCTGCTGCTGCTGCTGCTGTTGCTGCTGCTGCTGCTGTTGCGCAGCCACCACCGGGCTCACGTCGCTCATCTTGCCGGGCTGCAGGCTGCTGGAGGGAGGGCTGAAGCGCCGGCTGGTGCTCGGATCTACGGGAATACGCATCACAACAGCCACAAGTTAGCGAAGTGGCCGGGGGAGGGGGAGGAGGGTGGAAATGAGGGGCGAGGAGGAGGAAATTGGGGGGNGCGCCGGCCGCACGCTCAGATTCCTCCCGCGGCGGCTGCCAGCCCGGCTTCCCTGCTCGGCTCCTTCCTTTCCTTTTTCCTCTTCTGGCCTTGTCACGGCCACCTCCTTGCATCCATCCACTGGCTCCTGCTATTTGCAAAGCTCCCCTGACCCTCGCGCGCCGAGGTGCCAGGAGGTAAGTCGCGGGCAGCGGATCTCGGGGCCACGGATCTCGAGCCTGCGAATCGCAGCCGCTGCCGCCGCCCGCCGGCGGAGAGCAGGAGCCCCGGAACGCAGCGCGCAGCTTCCGAGCCGGGGAGGCAGCCCTGGTCAAGGGGAATCTCGCCTGATCGCGTCCTCTCGCTTCTCCCCCGACTCAGGACAAGGAACCCCCTCTTGGTCGCACGAAGTTGAAGCTGAGACGCCAGAGAGCGGCCGGCTGCACTGACTGTCTTTATTTTTCGTTGTAACTTCAGGAGAGGAGGAAGGAAAATTCTTGAGTGTCTGTGCTGACTTCTCGGCACTCTTCACCCTTCCCCCACCCCATCCCTCCCCCCCCACNGGGTTTGGGTGCCTTTTAGTCTCAAGTGACACAAAAAATTGGGGTGGAGGGGACACTTGTCAAATAGATTTTAGAAACTCAAGTGGATGGCTCGACACTTTTTCCTTCTATATTCAAACTTGTTCCTAGAGAACAAGGATGAGGTTTATTTTTAAGGACTGGAAACCTGTCAGCTGGATGATTAAAATAAGTTGCAAAAACCTTGCGGGGGGGGGAACCCTAGCAGTTTTCCATGAATTGCAATCTTTTATTAAGTCTATTCTGCATCTAAAGCTAAGACTAATATCTTAACTTTCTTCCCCACTACTCCTGGAGGAAAAAAATATAAAAATACAAAGTAAAATATCCAAAATGCTTCATTGGCTATTTATTTATGTATTTATTTCCCAGTGTGGGTTAAAAAAGCGACTTTGGATCCCCCAAAAAGTTGTGGTCGAGAGGATGAAGGAGCGCGGGGAAAAAAAAGCGGCAGTTTTACCTAAAATGTGGTTTTTGGAGGCTGGGATTTCTAATGATTAGGTTTTTGTGGTTTATATAGACACGACTCTGGCTAAGGCGATCATTACGCTGATGAGAGTCAGAAGCACGTGGGTGTCTCCGACCAGCCTCAAATTCGGAACCTTCAAAACAAATAAAACAATGTGCGGCGCCCGCAGAAGCCGGGAAATCCGCTTGAGGCTCTTGCACCCCCAAAAAGGGGACAGAGGGCCGTTTCCCTTCCTGGTTGTGTACTGCTACTTTCCTTGCTTACTGTCAAAACTCCTTTAAACCTCCCAAAGCCTGAAGACGTGTTTGCGAAAACAGTCCTAGTTGCCAAAGCTTCCAAGATTCGTAATAGCGTAGCTGACGCGATAATAAGTGATTGTATAAAATAAATGAAAAATTACAACGCTTCCCTCTCGGAGTATTAAGGAAGATAGTCGTCANACAATTCACGTGCCCATTAATTGACGTTTTTACTGCTCACTCAGCGCGAACGCCTAAGTCACCCTGGTAGCGACCCGCCACGACCCTCCCTCCTGCTTTTTAAAGCCTGGCGTCCCCTTGCTGAGCAGGCGCACGGGGTCTGCGCCTTTGAAGGGGGCCTGGCAGGGCTTCCAGGGCGTGTGGGAGCTGCAAAGGGGACCTGGTGCCCGTCACGAACTGGGGAGCCCATTTCAAGGGCAAAGGGAACGTGGAGGGCTGTAGGAATAGGGCTGCGACACCGGGATCGCCCTTGAAAGAGATGCGCCGGCGATAGAAGGCCCTCAAAAGGCTGGAGCGGAGGTGGGGGGCCCAGGTGGTCGGTTAGGCGTGGGCCCTCGCGGGGGTAACGGCGGGGTTCAGGGGACGCTGCTCCGTCCTTCCTCTCTGGGGCTTCATTTTGACCTTCTCTTGATCCATTTACTATTCNCCTCTCCCCCACATCCCCCCACAGACGCGAGCCTCTTCGCTGCGCCCCTCCCGCCTCCTCGGCCTCCCCACGGCCGGGGGACACATTCTGCATCACCAGCGATGCCACCCCCCCGCCCCTAACCTACTCACTGCCCCTGGCCTACAGGCTTGTCGACCCCACCCCAGGCGCGGAGAGAGTTCGAGAGAGCCCACTGATGGCGATGAACTTGATGCGCAGCGAGGGACTGAGCGGTCTCCTGCGCGTGCGATTTTTAATTATCTTTTCCGTCACAGGGGAGAGCTCTAACCCCGGGCACCGCCGCGCCGCGTGCGCGCACAGGGTCGAGTCTTCCCCAGCAGCCGGCGGCGGTTACCCCTCCGAAAAGAGAGAGACCAGAGTACATCCATTACTCTCCTACCTTACACACCCCCTCACATACCCTCGGACCCACATTCTCGCACAGCCACACGCTGACACTCATCGGTACACAAGCGCGCGCACACGGGGCTTGCTAGCTTTTTTTTTGGTTTGGTTTGGTTTGGTTTGGTTTGGTTGCCCTTGAGCGGGAAGGTTTTATTTTGGGTATGTTGTACCACTGTCTTAATAGAGATGCCTGACTTGTTTTGTTTTGTTTTGTTTTGAAATATGTAAGGGCTTCAAAGGAGGGGGGAAGTTACAGAAGCTGTATTATTTCTGTAATCAAAGGGAGATAGAAATTCATTGACTAACTAACCATGGTGGGTGATACGCAGCCTTCTCTGGGGCTGTCCTCCTCCCAGAAGGAAGCCATGGAGTAGGAAACTCCCAGAAAATTTTAAGACGCTAAGTCGATGTTTCAAATATAGACGACCAGATGGACTTTTTGAATAAAAAATTCTAGGGCAGTTAGAATTTAAGTAATCATGTTGGGGAATTTTCCTCCCTTTCTCCATATCTGTTCCTTCCTTTCTTTGTTTTACATAGTAAAATATGGAGGCCTCAGTGGTTGGGTACCCTGACTGGTGATTTTAAGGGCAATTTAATCAATGGTGAATTACTTATTTTAATTAATCATGTCTGGTAATTTAGCTTCATAGCCTTCCTTGGGCATCTTCCTTCCATTTCACATTTCAGTGGAACTAATATAAGCAGCTCTTGGAAGTTACCAGTCTTGGATCCCTTAAAATATCCTACAGTTATTTATAATGTGGAAATGAAATTTTCCACTGAATACCCTAACATCGTTTCAGGTATCTGGCACAGCAGATTTTCAGTCTCCTTTCAAAAATATCCTCTTGCTGAACGTTCACACTTTCAGCTGGAACTGACTGAGCCTGGAACTCATGATGTCTTGGCTCAGAGCATTATACTTAAAGGAAGAAAACATTTTTACAGACCCCTAAACGGAACCTCTCTTGGTAATAGCAGGCACATAGGAAAACCATGAAATTTTTCATATGTGTATTTTCTGCTATAGTTTGCATGATCTCACTCTTGGGTTTAGATTTTCTTCTATTCCAAAATATTCAGAGCAAGTCACTCACTAGATTCCTATTCCTATTCAGAAAATTCATGTTTTCTGTTATGTGTTATGGCATACGAAAGAACATACTTTTCTGAAAATGTACGTACTCCAAAAGATACAGGCACATTTCCCCCCTCCATCTCCTTTAATATTTAATATAACTGCTTAGTAACAACACCTGCCAATTCTGACTTTTCAAACAAAATGAGATGTAAAACAGTCAGCTTATTTATCTAGCCAAAGAACTGAATTCCCCAAACCAGGAACAGAACCCATGCTTCTTACATTCAGATTTCATTGTATAATTCCCATGCATTATTTAAAGATACTTCTTCTTGGTGAAAAGTAAAAAAGTCACTGCAAAATCTTAAAGTGGTTTTCAACGGACCATCTAATAAAGTGGGATGGCCTTTCAGATATACAATAGAAAATCACGGACATATTGTTGATCCATAAAGTTTTGAATGCGTCATATGGGAAAACCTTATAAACAGAACCATCTTTACAGAGTTTTCCTTTGGATTGTGATCGAACGAAAGCTACCCAGCCCTCAAAAAAACAGCGCTGCAGCAGACTAGGAATTGTCTTACTATAGCCTTTAGGCCAAATCTGGCCTGACACCTATTTTTATAAAACCCACAAGTTATGAATGATTTTTGCATTTCCAAATAGTTGGGGGAAATAAAAGAAGAATAACATTAAATGAAAATGATATGAAATTCACATATTAGTGTCCACAAATAAAGTTGTATTGGAATCCAGCTATAGTCACCTGATTTTGTATTTGTCTGTAACTGCTTTCACCTAAAACAGCAGAATTAGGTAGTTGCAGCAAAGATTGTATGGCCTGCACAGCCTAAAATACTTAATGTCTATTTTTTTCGCAGAGGACGTTCACCAATCCTAAAATAAAAGGGATGCAGGAACCTGGTGGACTTGAACCACAGAAAGGAGGATATATTAAAAAATGTATATGCAGTATGTATGGAGGTCTGGATTAGCTTTTTTTTAAAGTGAAAAATGCTTCTTTTAACTTACTCTTTTCTGTACAAAATGTTAATCAATTAGACTAATTTTTTTTTTCCACTGAAGAATTTTGCGTGTGGCAGAACAGAGAGAAAAGAATGAGGAGTTAGTGCTTTTCCATGAGCCCTTTAAGAAGCACTGTCTAACGTATGTCTGTAAATCAGCATCTTCCTGGCCCTTCAGAGTAGGAACAGGTTAACTGCACAGATGAGAAAGGAGTAAAGGAACTTCCATGTAATGTGAACATGAAAAAATTAGTGAAGACTTTACGAGGTTTATTCCATCTGTTTTACAGATGATTACGCAGGACACATAAACGAGTTTACCAAGAATTTTCTGGTATATACTATTTTCACAAGTCCTACATAGGCTTTTAAGACAGTTAGCTTAATAACTTAAGTGATCCCAAAGCTTTCTGACATATTTTTCCATTTTAATTTTTTATAGTGAAATGCTATATGATCTGTTTTAAGCTCACTCAATTTTTTCCCTTTGTCAGTGGACCTATAATAATTTGCATGCCTGTAACAACAGTCGAAATGTTTGTAGTGGAGGGCTTAGCATCAGCAATCTTTCCTTGTTGTTCTAGTTAGCATTCCCACGGGACCTTTTCGGGCATTTATGAGAGTTCAGCATTGTCATAAAAAGGCTGACACTTCCCACGTGACCTTCTAGAACCACACATGGAGCACCTTTCTAACTGCTTTTCAGGAATGGCACTGACTAAAGTAGCATATATTGTATTTGGTTAAAATACCAATCCACAAAACAACACCTTATTTACTGGAAGAGATCAATGTAATTTATAAAAATGAATCTAATTTACTATCCAGGGGTCAGAGAAATAAAACTGATTTTCCCAAATCAGCCCTTTGGTACTTTGGTGTTGGCAATTGTTCTTTGGCAGTAGCGGAAGTAGTGGACTATTACATGTAAAAGTTTATGGAGATCTGTGATGAAATATCTAGGAACACCCTAAAATGAAAGGTTCCATGGCAGTATAACCATTCTTTTTTGACGTGCTTGCATATGACCTTCAAGGCACCGAGGAGGGCGGCTGTCCAATCCTATTCCCACTGACCAGTTTCACTTTAGACTTCGGGTTGGTGGCTTAAGCCATTTGTCCCCTCCTCATATGCCATCAGGGTAAGAAATGCAAATCAAAATATTTCCAGTCTATCTCACAAAGCACAAAGGTCATTTGTACAGTGTAAGAAATTCAAATTAAAAATGAGAGAGGTAGGAAAAAGAGAAAAGAAAAAAATAGCAAGAGTCCAGCGTGGAGCCGTCAGCTGCAGTCCTTAGGTGGGGCTGGCTCTAGGTTACCATGTCAAGTGTCTGGCTCCTCAGGGCTTTATACTCAGAAAATACATTCTTCTTCCGCCCTAGCCATGATCAAGTTCTATATACAATGATTCTTTCATCTCTTTTGACTTCAAAGGATTCCATTGAATTATCTTTTTTTTGGGGGGGGGGGATCTGTTTCTCAACACTTTTCTGTAAGTCACTGTTTTTCTTCCAGATCATTTTCCTTCTCTAGATGTGCCATTAACAAGTGATTGCCTTTCCGGTCAAAATTCATACTTTTTTACCTGCTCTGTGAAAACGGATCTGGGCCTTTATTTGTTTGTTTTTAAGTAGGCTTCACACTCAGTTTGGAACCCAATGCAGGGATGCTGAGAACAAGACCTGAACTGAGATCAAGAGCCAGAGGCTCATCCAACTGAGCCACCCAGGTACCCTGGATCTGGGCCTTTTAAATATTTATCCTTGCCAGCTTCCAACTCCATTTTAGAAGAACTATCTCCAATTCTATTTAAATAAAATATGTTGCACACATAATGCACTTAGAGCCGTATTATCTTTCATTTCTGTAAGTATACCTGTGGTGTTAAGTTACATAGACTCTTATAATAAATCAAATGGATTATTAAATCTTTACAAGACTTTTGTAAGAGATAATCTCTATTTGTGTCACTACATAAGTAAACCTTTACCTAAGTGGAAAAAAAATGTGAGACCAAAAGGAAAAAAAAGCTTATTTGGTCAGTTTTCTATCTTCTGTCAATACAGTTCTCTTTCTATTAATTCACATCTTTGGCCAGAGAACATATTTATGTCTATCTCCTGAGTAAAACCTGTATGGTTTCTGGTGACCAGTTATGAGACTTAACCATGACACTTTGATTCTTAGGTGTTCTGAAATAGATTTTTCACATGCCTTCAAATCAAACTCCTTACTTGACTCTTCCTAGCAAGTCCTAATTAGGATTTTGACCTCCAGATTTAGATGTACGTGGCTAATCCACAAATCTAAAACCCTAGTAGGTGACACTATTTTCATTATCATCAAATAAGAAAGAAGCTGATGAAATGTTCTAGATCTTCATCCGATATGCTTACTTTAAAGCTTATTCTTCTCCAAGACTCCTGAAAGCGTGGGTTGCATCTAGTTGTTTCATTGAATATAGTCTGTTTTCCATTTTTAACTGGCTTCACTGCTATTTATCCTTGTTGAAGTTTATTATTACAGCGTGCCCATAACTGCAAAAATGGAAACTACTTGAGGTGTTATAACTTATTCTATACTGTCATTCAAGATTTAATCTTGGCTTCTCTAAGGCTGATAATAGTGGTTCATACAAAAATAAATGTCTTTTTTCAAAGGCATCTGTGATAAAACTTAAATTGTAAAAAATATATTAATAAGGAGAGAATTACTAGAAGTATAATATATAAGAACTACAACTCATCTTACAGTTAGCCTTGAAAATTGAAAGTCTTAAGTCTTTCAATTTTTAACTTTGTTTTGCAAGCATTTACAAACTCAATCATAACAATTCCTTCCGGGCAAAGATCTGGCAAAAACATTCAGTTCAAAGCCAAAGTTTCTGTAGAATATTTCTTGCCAGTGTTAAAAATTATAAAACCAGAAGAAAAATAGTTGGAAGGTTGCTTTGCACTTGTCACTGAAAGAAGAGGGGAGGCATATATCTAAATAAATTAAAGTCTATGGGCACCAAGGTGGCTCAGTCAGTTAAGCATCTGACTTCAGCTCAGGTTATGATCTTGCAGTTCTTGGGTTCGAAACCCCCTTAGGGCTCTGTGCTGACAGTGTGGAGCCTGGCTCTTGCTTCGGGTTCTGTGTCTCCCTCTCTCTCCACCCCTCCCCCGTTCTCACTCTGTCTCTCTCTTTCTCTCAAAAATAAACAAACATTAAAAAAACAATCTTTTAAATAAATAAAGTCAAAGCAATTCATCAGTAATTTGTATTAGATGTATATGAAAAGAAAAATTAGTCTTCATTCATTCACTTCACCCTTGAAACTGTCATATTCTGTGAAAAACCTACGTGGCCCTGATCATTTTCATTAGGTGCTCAGTTTTTCGAACTTCTCAGTTGGAGAGTATGCAACTTGGAGCCACTGAAAGAAAAATCTTTCAGAAGGTTTATATTGGATTGGAGACCGGTCTCTTCCCTTTGAACTCCCTTCCAGGAGCAAAGCAACAGGACCGTATTTGAACCATATTTCTTCTCAGCACATCTTAGAAGAGAGGGTAGAGCTGCAAAATGGGAAGTGCCCTGAGACGTCTTTTTAACTAACTCCCTGTAAAACTTTGAACAAGGGCTCCAGACCAACATGTCCTATGGCCTCACAGAAACTTCCACTGGAAGATTTAATCCATAGATCCTCAAAGTCAATATGCCCAATATAGTCAGCTATTGTTTGGAGCAGAAAAAAAGACACAGTACACAGCACTTATTTTTTTTTCCTCTATCTTAGGTTGTAGTATCACCATACACAGGATTCTGAGTTCCGTAACGGTAGGTACTATGTTTGTCAGATTCACAAAAAATCTGGAACCACACCACTGAAGAAGTCCAGGCAATACCATCCCTAGTATATTCCATGTGTACACAAGGTGAACAGAGTCCCTTGGTATAATATGGCAGCCTTAGATAGCCCCTGCGGCTACCATAAGGCCTAACATATGGTATATCGGTATATATCAATATACATCAGTTGATTGAAGGAATGAATATTTCCCCTTAGGCAGAAATTTGGGGATTATGATAAACTAATCTTCTCCATCATTTTCCACTTTTAGTCTATTATTCTACTAATGCTATTTCCTGAATATCATCCCTACCTATTCTCTTTTCATCCTCAGTACCACTGCATTTATTCAGGCCTCTACCATCTTGAATCTCAACTACAATAGACTCCTAACTTGTCTCCTTGCCTCCGTTCATGCTCATCTCCATCTCAGTACATCCTCTGCATTGCCATATTAAATACTGATGAGATTGTAGAGCACTGGGAACTTTCTTACATTTTGTTGAGAATGTGAATTGGGGAGAAAGACTTGGGAAAAAAGTTTGGCAATGTCTAGTAAAGTTGAAACTGCAATGCACTCTATGACTTAGCAATTCTGCACCTAAGCATCTACCCTAGCTATAAAATGCATAGGAAAAGATAATATGTGTATGTTATCCTAGAATAAGGAAGCGAGAGGCTTGTGCTTGGAGGCAAGGGGGCACAGCTCCAGCCACCTCAACTCGTGCTGTGTCCTGTGTGCTCAAAGATCGATATCTCAGCACTGATGCTACGGTGGTAGTCTTCAAACCTGTTATGATGTGGTCTGCGATAGTATTTTTTAAAGTTTATTTAGTTATTTTAAGAAAGACAGAGACAGTGCAAGTGGGAGGGGACGAAGAGACAGAGAGAGAGAGAGAGAATGCCAAGCAGGCTTCACTTTGCCAGCACAGAGCCCAGTGCAGGGCTCGAACCCATGGAACCATGAGATCATGACCAGAGCCGAAACCAAGAGTCAGACCTTAACCGACCAAGCCACCAGGTGCTATGGTCTGCTATACTAGTGAAGAATATTCATTCTGCTTTATGAAAAGAGAGAAACAAATAAGGATGATAAATGAAACAAAATATAGAAGCTAGTAGCTTATGAGACATGTTAGACATGAAGGCAGGAAAGCATATGTGTGCTAAACATCCATTGGTAGGGTTAGAAGGATGAAGGGCATTAAATATTCATAATATACTAAATATACATGAGGTACTCAATATTCATAAGATCTTAAACTGGTATCCTATTATTGACAACAATTCTGGCCCATGTGTCCTCTGCCCAATAACTGTGACCGCTCCTCGCTCCTCAGCCTAATTGGCAAGCTACAACTGTGGCCAGATGTGCTGTAAAATATATGTATATTGGTTCTAGGCACCTTCCTTATGCAGAGCAGTCTTGCACAAACCTCAGCTCTGGCTTGCATCCACATTATCCAGACGAGTTTGATACATCAGAGAGAGAGGCAGGACATATGAACTTTGCATAATTCAGAATTTAAGTAGTGTACTTCTTCCACGCTGTTTGCACTCTATCCTAAGTGTATTAATCTATACCATCTCTATTCCCTTGCTTCCTCTTCTGTTTTCAATTAATTCAATAAACTGTGATTCGAGAATCTTAATGTGGTCTGTAAGCCTTTTGTTCAGTGGCAAATAGCTTGTCTTAGGGTTCTCAGAGGCTACTGTTGCATCAGAATAATTTCCCACATAATGCTGGGTTACATGTATCTCTATAGGACATGAAAATTTTCCAAGGGAACATACAGTTTTAAGAATTTCCAAATCCTCCGGGTGCCTGGGTGGCTCAGTTGGTTGAGTGTCTGACTTCAGCTCAGGTCATGATCTCAAGGTTTGTGGGCTTGAGCCCCGCATCAGGCTCTGTGCTGAAAGCTCAGAGCCTGGAACCTGCTTTGGATTCTGTGTCTCCCAGTCTCTATGTCCCTCCCCTGCTTGTGCTTTCTCTGTCTCTCAAAAATAAATAAATGAAAATTAAGAAAAAAAGAACTGCCCAGCCCTCAAATTCATGTATACCCCTTCCTAAAAGTCACTTCCCTGGGATCCCACATTCTCTCTTCAAAATTCCCCTTTTCCCTTCATAAAAGAAAAGATACGTCCGGGCCACCTTCCCTTCCTATTGTGCTTTGGCCCATGGCATAAAAAAATCTCAGAATCTGCCACTCAGAATCTCCATTATTGAGATGCTGAAAGCATCACATCACTCAACTCATTAAGAGTTAGCATTTCCCAAAAAAAGGTGTAACTTTCATATTCAATAATTATTTCTTAAAAATTGTAATGTATGCTGTTTTCAGCAAGTATATAGTATGGTGATAATATTATAATAATTCAAACTACAGGAAGTATTTTAAGTTTGAAATTGTGGACCTAGAAAGCATAACAATTTGCTATTTCAATTAATGTACCTATTTTTGCTTCTGAGAAATAGCCTAGCATGACTAATAGAAGACTTTAAAGTGTAGGGACGCCTAGGTTGCTCAGTTGGTTAAGCAACCGACTCTTCATTTCAGCGCAGGTCATGATCTCATGGTTTGTGAGACTGAGCCCTTCACTGGGCTCTGTGCTGACAGCATGGAGCCTGCTTGGGATTCTCTCTTTGTCCCTCCCATCCTCATGTTCTGTCTCTCAAAAATATAATAAATAAACTTAAAAAAACAAAGACTTTATGGGCACCTGGCTGGCTCAGTCAGGTGAGCCTCTAACTCTTGATTTTGGCCCAGGTCATGATCTCCCGGTTCATGGGACTGAGTCCTTTGTGAGGCTCTGCACTGACAGTGCGAAACCTGCTTGGAATTCTCTCTCTCTGCCCCTCCTGGGCTTGCTTGTTATCTCTCTCTCTTTCTCTCTCTCTCTTTCAAAGTAAGTAAAATAAACTTAAAATTTTTTTAAAGATGTTAAAGCATAAAATATATTACATTAAGACAAGAGCCAAAGCATGGAAACAGCCCAAATATCCATCGACTGACGAATGGATAAACAAGATGTGGTATGTATATATATGTGTGTGTGTATATATATATATATACACACACACACATATATGCCTTGTATATATATGTGTGTGTATATATATATACACACATATATATATCTTGTATATATACAATGAAATATTACTTGGTGATGAAAAAGAATGAAATCTTGCCCTTTGCAGCAATGTCGTTGGAACTAGAGTATTTGCTAAGCAAAATAAGGCAGGCAAAAAAAAAAGACAAATATCATATGATTTCACACATATGTGGAATTTAAGATACCAAACAGATGAGCATAAGGCAAGGGAAGCAAATAATATAAAGCAAATATAAGCAATATAAGCTTATTATAAAGCAATATATATAAAGCTTAAAATATAATATATTTAAGAAATGAAAGAAGTGGGTTTTGTTATTAGAACTCAGAAATCAGGGCTATCTAGGAGCCAGAAGCATGGTGGGACTGCTCTGCAGATCCAGAAACCACAGAAGGAAGAGCCATTTAGTGTAATATGTAGCCACAGAGGTCATACAGCAACTGCTGAGGACAATACCTGAGGCTGAGGGAGAAGGAAAGAAATTCTGTGGCTGCTCCCCTCCATCTGTCCTCTGATCTTTTACTCATGTCTCCAATGACTGACACTATCTGAGTGTCAACTGATAAGGGAGTCTGGGAAAAGTAATCCCCTCAAGTCTACAGCAGAATCATGGACTCGGGGGTGAAAAGAAATGACTAGCATACATGTGAACCTAAACTTGGGTGGGTGACACTCAAAAGAATGAAGTTAGATCCCTCGTTCACACTGTATACAAAAAAGTAACTCAAAATTAATCAAAGGTTTAGATGTAAGAGCTAAAACTATAAATTTCTTGGGAGAAAACAGGTATAAATCTTTGTAACCTTGGGTTATAGTGGTTTCTTAGGCAGTTGTTTCTTAGATATGACAATCTAAAAGACGAGCAACCAATGAAAAAATACAATACTTGGATTTCTTCAAAATGGAAAGTTTTTGTGCTTCAAAGAACACTATCAAGAAAACGAAAAGGTGACTCATTCAAAATGGGAGCAAATATTTGCTAATCATCTAACTAGAATCCAGAATATGTAAAGAATCCTCAAAACTTAGAAAAAGGCAAACATTTCACCTGAAAAATCGGCAAAGATTGGCAGGTATTTCTCCAAAGAAGGAATACAAATGGCCAATAAGCACATGAAAAGATGCTCAACATCATTAGTCATCAGGATGGATGGCTATACTTTTAAAAATGGAAAATAACAAATGTTGAAGATGATATGGAGAGATTGGAACTTTCATACATTAATGGTGGAGATGTGAAGTGGTACAGTCAGGGTGGAAAACAATTTGGCAGTCTCTTAAAAAGTTAAACATAGTACCATAAGGCAAAGTAATGACACCTAAGAGAAATGAAAGCATATGTTTACATAAAAACTTGTATTACATATATACCTAGCAACATTGTTCATAATAGCCCAAATGGGAAACCATGCAAGTGTCTGTTGACTGGTGAATGGATAAATATCCATTAAATGGAATATTATTCAGTCAAAAAACTTGAAATATGATGCTAAGTGAAAGAAGCCAGACACAAAAGACCACATATTGTATGCTCCCATTTATATAGAAGTCCAAAATACAGACAGAACGTAGATTAGTCATTGTAGGCACTGGTTAGAGGGGAGCAACTGCTAATGAATATGGGGTTTCTTTATAGAGTGATGAGGGGCACTTGGGTGCCTCAATCGGTTGAGTGACTGACTTCGTCCTAGGTCATGATCTCACTGTTCCCAGGTTCAAGGCCCACATGGGGCTCTGTGCTGACAACTCAGAGCCTGGAGCCTGTTTTGGATTCTATGTCTCCCTCTCTCTCTCTCTCTGCCCTTCCCCCACTCTGTTCTGTCTCTCTCTCTCTCTCTCAAAAATAAAATTAAACATTAAAAAAATTTTATAGAGTGATGAAAATGTTCTGAAACTAGGTAGTGGTGATCACTGCCCCCAAAAATTGAAATTTCAAAGAGAGAATTTTATGGTATGGGAATTATATTTCAATTTTTTACAATTAATTTTTTTAAAAAACTCGATGAATGAGCCCATTTTTTTCAGGAATGTTACTGGAGGGAAAGACCTTCAGCACTTCAGCTGGGAAACTATTTTCTGCAAAGACCTGTGCATATGTACCCTAGAATATATGAATATTTACAGCTGCACTGGAAACATCAAAAGTAAAAGGATAAATAAATTGTAGAATATTTGTGCAATGGAAAACTATCATCAGTGAAAATGAATGAATAGCAACATGCAGTATCATGGAGAAACCTGAGGGACCTACTATTGAGCTGAAACAACAAATTTCTTGAGGGTAAAGACATGTAGGAGAATAACCATAGCAGTACACTCCGTAACAACTGAAAGTTAACTACACAATAAGCATCACCAGTAGAAAGGATAATTATGATATATTGTCACAGTGGAATACCTTGGGCAATGAGAATGAATGAAACACACCTATATGTGACAATAAAAATGAATGTCAGTCTCTTCAGCAAATGGTGCTGGGGAAACTGGACAACAACATGCAGAGGAATGAAACTGGACCACTTTTTTACACCATAGACAAAAATAAATTCAAAATGGATGAAAGACCTAAACGTGAGACAGGAAACCATCCAAACCCTACAGGAGAAAACAGGCAGCAACCTCTCTGATCTCGGCCACATGTCTTATTAACATGTCTCTCTCTAGAAGCAAGGGAAATAAAAGCAAAAATGAACTATTGGGACCTCATTAAGATAAGAAGCTTCTGCTTAGCAAAGGCAACAATCAACAAAACTAAAAGGCAGCTGATGGAATGGGAGAAGGTATTTACAAAAACATATTAGATAAAGGGTTGGTACCCAAAATCTATAAAGAACTTAGCAAACAAATAATCCAGTGAAGAAATGGGCAGAAGACATGAATAGACACTTTTCCAAAGAAGACATCAGATGGCTAACAGACACATGAAAAGATGCTCAATATCACTCATCACCAGAGAAATGCAAAGCAACACCACAATGAGATACCACCTCACCCCTGTCAGAATAGCTAAAATCAACAACTCAGGAAACAGCAGATGTTGGTGAGGATGTGGAGAAAGCAGAACTCTTGGTGGGAATGCAAACTGGTACAGCCACTCTGGAGAATGGTATGGAGGTTCCTCAAAAAATTAAAAATAGAACTACCCTATGACCCAGCAATTGCACTACTAGATATTTTTCTAAAGGATACAAAAATGCTCATTCGAAGGGGCACATGCACCCCAATGTTTATAGCAGTGCTATCAACAATAGTCAAACTATAGAAAAAGCCCAGATGTCCATCGACTGATGAATGGATAAAGAACACACACACACACACACACACACACACACACACACGAATACTATTCAGTGATCAAAAAGAATGAAATCTTGCCATTTGCAACAACATGGATGGAACTACAGTGTTATTAGGCTAAACAAAATAAGTCAAGCAGAGAAAGACAAATATAGGATTTCACTCATATATAGAATTTAAGAAACACAACAGATTAACAGAGTGGGAGGGAAGGAAAAATAAGATAAAAACAAAGGAGGCAACCCATAAGAGACTCTTAACTATAGAGAACAAACTGAGGGTTTCTGGAGGGCTGTTGGGTGGGAGGATGGGCTAAATGGGCAATGGGCATTAAGGAGGGCACTTTTACGGGGCGCCTGGATGGTTCAGTCGGTTAAGCTTCTGACTTCAGCTCAGGTCATGATCTCACAGTTTGTGGGTTTGAGCCCAGCATCAGGCTCTGTGCTGACAGCTCAGAGCCTGGAGTCTGCTTTCAATTCTGTGTCTCCCTTTCTCTCTTCCCTTCCCCTGCTTGCGCTCTGTCTCTCTCTCTCAAGAATAAATAAACATTTAAAAAGAATTTTTTTAAGAAGGAGGGCACTCTTGGGATGAGCACTGGGTATTATATGTAAGTGATGAATCACTGGGTTCTACTCCTGAAACCAATACTACATTCTATGTTAACTAACTTGAATTTAAATTTAAAAATTTAAAAAAAAAAAATGAACATAAAAACGTTGACTGAAAAAGCCAGAAGTGAGGGTCTTGTAGGATTCTCTTTGTATAAAATTCAAAACAAGGCAACACTAGTACAAGGTTAGAAGCCAGGACAGGTTACCCCAGCAGAAAGGGAGGCAGTGACTCTAAGATGGTCAACAGGGGGCTTCTGGTATGCTATAATGCTCTGTTTCTCTATCTCCATGCAAGTTAAATGGATATATTCATTTGTCAGACGGCACACTTATGAAGTGTACACTTTTCTCTATGTATGTCATGTATCAACTACAAGTTCTAAAAGAACAGACAACCAGTTGCTAAAGAGTTAGTGAAGTCTGATACCATTTATGTGAAATTCAGGAACACGCAAAATTAAATAATATATTGAAGAAACTAATAACTGACAGTGTTATAAAGAAAATCAAGGGGATGATAAACCCCAAAGATGGCTACCTCTCAGGTGAATCAGAGACCAGATTAAGGCTTCATAAACATCAATAAATTTTCATACATGGGGTGGTGAATATACAAGTATTTATTGTATTACAATTGTTATTCTTTACACTCAGCAATATTTTATGAATATTATTTTGATATCCAATACAAATATTATTTACTTACTAAATAATATTTAGTAAAAGCAATGTGTAAAAACTCTATGCTTCTGATGCCAAAGTTTATGACTTAAAGCACATACATTTCCCAGTGCTGGATTGGGCTGGAGATTGGTTTAGAAAATCTACATCATTAATTTTAGTGTCTTGAAATGCTATTAATTATTCTTTTGGTTGAGCTAAAAATCTTATTGGTTGAGAAATAAACATTTCTAGTTAAATCCTGTGTGAACCAGTTAACAAAAAATATCCGCCAATCTGTTCATTTCGGAGTATAAACGATTACCAAATTCAGAAGAACTGTATTCCTAAATTTTGTTTGCAAAAGGATTTTTGGGGTTTAGAAATACTTTCCCACAAAGCAATACTATAAATATTGGTCAAAATCCCATCTGGCTCAGGAAAGCACATTAAACTGTAATATAACTGAAAATAGTACAGAGTCTTATATTCCTACATCGATTCTGTGGAAAATGAGGCTCAAGTTCTATATGATAGTCAGGATGCCAACGCACAGCAGCTACTACATTAGCTCCATCCAGACTCTCAGTCAGTAATTCTGCTGTAGCACCTAGAGAGATTTCCTCCCATAGTCCATTCCCTTACTATAGAGGCAAGGGAAGAGGAATTTACTGAAGCTACAGAGGATATATACTCCTCTATATAGCAGAGGAATTATGGGAGATAATGTATAAATCAAGCACAGTTATATTGTAGACTTCCATGAAAGCTTCACAGAGAAATTGAGAATTTATGAACTAGTTAAAGGGAGAGTTTAACAAAAATTAAGCTATCTGTTATTGAACATTTACTACATACCAAGGATTTTTCTTTTTTAATGTTTATTTATTTTGAGAGAGACAAAGAGTGTGAGTGGGAGAGGGGCAGAGAAAGAGGGAGACAAAGAATCTGAAACAGGCCCCAGGCTCTGAGCTAGCTGTCAGCACAGAGCTGGACAGAGAGCTCCAACTCAGGAGTGGCAAGATCATGACATAGGCTGAAGTCAGACCTTTAATCAACTGAGTCACCCAGGTGTTCCCCTACAAGGATTTTTCTAAGTAGTTGGCTTGTATAAACCAAATCTCCCTGCAACACCTTTATGAAGTAGATCATTTAGTATCCACATTTTCAGCTGAAGAAACTGAGAGACATGATATCTCACCAAATGTCACACAACTAGTAAATGGCCAAGCCAGATATGAGTCCGGATGATTTACAGACTCTGCCAATTTCTCTGGTGTAGACATTCTCATCACAGTTGACTTTAAGCTACTACATGATGTCACCAAATGCTGGGTTGAAAGGAGATATGCACAGTTGCCTCTAGCAAGCTGATAGGAGTCAGCTCTAGTGGAAAAGTAAACAAAGAGTTATTTAGTGCTTATTGTATACCAGAAGTACTATGTTAAATTAAAAAAGTACTCAAGCTCCAGTTCCTGCCCTTAGGATAGTGATAGTATGAATGGAGAGACAATATTTACAGTCATAAAATATTGAATAAATAATATATGTAACTCTAAGAAGGAATGAGAGCTTACACTTAATTGCTAAATAAGTGTTATAGATATTTGTTTAGAGGTAGAAAAGATAGCAGCGGCCTCTACAGACAAGTAAGATTTTATGGAGAAGCAGTAAGTTATTAAATTATTGCAGAACTTGCATAGGTGGAGAGGAAACCATTCTAAACTTTTTAAATGTTTATTTTTGAGAGAGGCAGTGCAAGCAGGGGAGGGGCAGAGAGGGAGACAGAATCCAAAGCAGGTTCCAGGCTCCGAGCTGTCAGCACAGAGCCCGACACCCAGCCAGCACCCATGAACCTCAAGGTCTTGACCCAAGCCGAAGTCAGTTGCTTAACCGACTGAACCACCCAGGTGCCCCGAGAAGAAACCATTCTAAACAGAGGCAAGAACATAAACAAAAACTGCTACTTAAGTGAGTTAATGTTCTTTGAGGTCAGCTCAGTTCCCTACAATCAGTCTACAAAGGGAAATTATAGAACCTCTCTCAATGGAAATTGTGTCAATTATCTGGATCACTTTCAGCACTGATCTGCCAGGAGGCAGGAGAACAAGCTAGATGACCTTTAAAACTCTCGTCCCACTTTGCCAGTTCTTACAGTTATAACTCATTAGCCTTCCTGATCCTATATCTCTATCACTTCTTTTCTAGAAAGGCATTGATTGAAGAGAGCATTTGAAGTCTACTCTTCCAAAATGTGATGTTCTAGAATGCTGAGAGCCCTCGTCTGGCTAAAATAGGAGTTTCGTATCCCTTTTTGTTAAACTGCGAGTAATCAGTCAGTTTGGTCTGTTACACTGATGTCTAACGTGTTGTTGGCAGACATCCCGAGAGTTGTAAATTCAGTTCAATTGCATGGATACTTTGAAGAATCAATGAATAAATGTCAATTGACAACAACACCATCAAAGAGAATCAACGAGAGCAATTAGAGAGAGAGGGGCAGAAAGCAGTTTCAGTTCAGGTTTTTCTCTTGGGAGAAGGAGGAGAAAACCACTGAAGGACACAGAGGAGGGAGGAGAGGAGAGGCAGGGCCTGAGGATGGAGACATCTGAGGATGGGAGAGAGTTTCAGGGTGAGTCCTTTGCAATTGCAGTTTCTTGAGCCTGGAGCATTTCCTCCAGCTTATCTACCCTCATCCTTTCAAGTGTCACCTTCCCAGACTGTGTGTGTGAGATAGCAATCTTTCCCCCATTTGGCTCCCTTATGCCCCTTCCCCTGCTTTATTTTTCTCTGTTTTTCTAACAGTTCATCATTTGGTGTCTATTTACCTGTTTATTTGCTTTAACCTGTCTTCCCTCTTCCCCCAACTCACACATATGTTAGAATCTCAGCTCCGTGAGAGTTGGTCTGTTTTGTTTATGGCTAAATCCCTAGCACCTAGACCACTGCCTTATACACAATAGGAACTCAATAAATAACAGTTTGATACAAATAATGAAGAAGAGGTGATCACACATAGCAGAGGTGTTCTGGTACCTTGAATAGACTACGACCGCAATAGCCATCAGTTAAATTAAATACACCTCTATTGATTACAGGAAAAATAAAAATGATTAAGTAGGATGAAAATAGCGTAAGCCACTGCCCGCAGCTGAATAAAAACAAAAGAAATCCTTAAATCCTATTTTTGGTTAATGACACAGTTAATACAATGAACTTGGATCCTTGCTATAAGGTTGTTGTAATTATATCCTTGGAAGTGTTTTACAGTCCTAAGAGGAAAAATGTCCCGGTGAGTGTGGGTTACTTTTTAAAACCACTTGGGTCTGCCAAAATGATTTTCAGACATTGCGTTAAAGGTATTTTTAAAAAATAATCTACATCCATGCCTTTCCCAAAAAGGACTGTTAAACAGATATTTAAGTATTGATTGTTACATCCAAGGTTTTTAATACTGGCTTTAAATCACCGATAATTATCTTTTGGCATTTTGTAAGAAGGTCTATAAAAATCCCTAAAATATTCACATGGAAATATGTAAAATATTAATATGTACTTAACAAGCTTCGGTGAAACCATTTCAGGGCTCTTTAAAATCTTTCGTATTCTTCTCTCTAACTAGTGGTTTCAAAATGTCCCGAAGACATCACAATGTTGACTGATCTTTCACTATTCAGCTTGTGATATATGATTTTTGCAACGCCGAGCTCAGGATGAGCGCATCTGCAAAATTTGCCTGTTGCTAAGGAAACACTTGATGTTCAATTCCCATTTATATTAGCCTCAGATAAGGAAGTAGGCAAGTTCAACAAGGATAAAGAATGCTTAAATTGTTGTCAAGAAAGTGGTAAAGAAACCTTTAACTGGTTAGACAAAATTTGTGGAGAAGATGAATATTCCCAATGAAATACTACCATATACTCTATGAACATAATTAACCAACACTCCTCCTCTTGCATTATCTAATTTATGCTTTTCATAGTTAACAGAATGTTGAATTTGACATTTACTGATGCTCCAGAAGTAACTATTGAATCTAAGGCTCTAGGACCCAAAGCTGAAGACAAAGAGAAGTTGAGTACCCACACTTCCATCGTTTGGGTGGACAAGGGTGTATAGGTTTGTTTGCGCCAAATGGGTACTGTGGAAAGTAGCAGTCATCGAACCATCTAGATAGTAGCTCATTTAAGAGGGTGCCCCTAGGATTGAACCTGGGAGTGGAAGAAGAGAGACTGTTGGAAGAAGCTGAGCATTAGGAAAAAGTACTGGCTTTTGAGTGCCTGTTGCTCATTAACCAGAAAGGCAGCGACCCCCAACAGTCAATCACATAAACAGCTTTTGCCCTCTTTTCATTATCCAATTGTTCAATTACAGGTTAGAGTTTTTTTAAAGGCCACATTATCCAATTGAAAACTCATGACAATCCTGTGAGGTAGGCATTTTTAAAAACCATACCTTTATTTCAGATAAGGAAACTTGGAAATGGACTCTGAGAAGTCATTCGGCAAGTCCAAGGTCACACCGTTACTGAGAGCCAGGACTTAAACCAACTTTTTTTCAGTTCCATATGCCCTTATATATAAAATATATAATATATATATTATATATATATATTCAGTACCTATTNTAAAAAAATAAATGCATTAAGGAACATATAAATATGTACAAGTGGTTCTTGCTCTTAAATAATTCTTAAGGAGATCATTGGGAGATCTTAAGCAGCTTGGGTGTGAAGACAACAAAGGGATGATTAGTCAGAGATAAGGCAACAAAGAAAGCTAAACTGTGTTCATTAGAAATGAACAGAAGTTTTGTCTGGGTTTCCCCACAGTATAGATGATCCAGAATCTCAAGGAGAGTAGGATGGCTGGCTGAATGATTTAGCAGAGGGACTTTCTTGTTTTTGGTTTTTTGTTTTTTCCCAATATTTTATTATGGAAAAACTTCAAACAGAAGTTGAAATAATATTTACAGTGAACACCCATTGCCACCTAGATTCTACACTGATATTTTATTACACCTGTTTTATTACACATCTATTCTTCATCTTTCTAAGACGGGAATTTCAAAGTAAACTGCAGGCATTGGTACAACTGCAGGAATTTTCATTTATTTACTTTTAATTTTTTTAACGTTTATTTTTGAGAGGGAGAGAGACAGAGTGTGAGCCAGGGGAGGGGCAGAGAAAGAGGGAAACATAAAATCCAAAACAGACTCCAGGCTCCAAGCTGTCAGCACAGAGCCTGATACGGGACTCAAACTCATGAACCCCAACTGCCGGGAGTTTTAAGACAAGGATATGTTGCATTCAATCTTCAGTTCTTTCTGCTTGCACTGTAAATCTTCATTTCTCCTTACCTTCAGTAAAGCTCACTATGCATAGCGAAGCTTTGTCAGAATGGTATTTTTAAATAATAGAAATCAAGTAAAATGGCTGAGGGTAAGTAGACGCAGAAACTGAGATAAAAGAATATGCAAGACCGCGTGAAGAATCCAAACTTAGTGGAATCAGGAAGTCAGAACTAGAGGTGACAAAGTATAAACTCCCTGGAATTTGGAGAAGTCTTGGGAAGAGCATTACATTTTACACAAGGCGGGAGTAGGAATTTGAGCCCATCTTATTTAGATCATTTAAGGGCCAGGCAAACACCAGTTGACAAGCAGATTACCACCTCTTTCTCTGTTTCCATTTATGGGAGGTAAAGTTGTTTTACTCCTGGAGGCAACACCTGTGATGGGAAGGAGGGGCAAGCAAGAGAGGAAAGAAAACCATAAGCCGTCCACTGCCAATGGCTCTCCCCTCTTTTCTCCATCCCCCCAAGCCTCCATAATTCTTCTTCCTTCAGCCTTCCCTCCTTTCCTCCCTTCCTTCTTACCTTCCTCCCTTCCTCCCTTCCCACGTCCCTTCCTCCCTTCCTTCCTTCCTTCCTTCCTTCCTTCCTTCCTTCCTTCCTTCCTTCCTTCCTTCTTTCTTTGGAGGGCAAAAGAGAGAAACAGGAGGAGACAGGAGGCAAAAAGGGGAGGCAGAAAGAAGACAAAGGGAAAAGGAAAAAAGGAAGGCATTTTCAGATCTGGGCACTTCTCTCTGCCTTCAAGGCTGATCTTGCTAAACACAGATAAAGACCAAAGAAAGGAGGAAATAAATGGAGGGGTGAAGGGTCGGTAGAAAATGGGGTAAAGATTAAAAGTTTTTTTTTTTTTTTTAATTTCTGAGAGAGAGAGATAGCATGAGCAAGGGAGGGTCGGAGAGAGAGGAGACACAGAATCTGAAGCAGGCTCCAGGCTCTGAGTTGTCAGCACAGATCCCAACGTGGGGCTCGAACCCACGAACTGTGAGATCATGACCTGAGCCGAAGTCAGAAGCTTAACCGACTGAGGCACCCAGGCGCCCCGAAAATGGGGTGAAGATTTTAGGTGAGTTAGAAAAAAATGTCTTATTCAAGCCTAGGGATGATGCTAGAATGTGGTAAAGTAATTCTCATTCCTATTTAAGGATTAGTAATAAATATACCACATTATATCTAGTTGCCAGTCTCTTTAAAACCTTGCTCTTCACCTATCATCTTTCAAATATTTATAATGTTCTTATGTGCACTGCTTTTGTTTTGGGGAAAATGGAGGGAAAAAAGGAACAAATCTACTTCTTTGTTAATCAAACCTATAGCTGAGGTCTGGCTGTTCAGTCGTCCACAACTACAGTGATAATAGCTAATGTGTATTGAGCACTTACTGTGACCAAGTACTATGCTAAGAGCTTTGCCTGGATAACCTCACCTATTCTTTACTACAATTACCTGCAACAAGCTTGGCTGATAGATGAGGAACCCGGGGCCTTGTGAGAGAGGCTAAGTAACTTTCTCAAGGGCACCCAGTTAGAGAGCAGTGAAGCTAGGCAATCTGACTCTTCGGTTTGCACCCTTGACTGCTACAGACGGCTCCTGACAGGACTGTTTTGACTTCAGCATGGTGCAAGAGTGATATGCCCTCAGTAGAAACCACACATCAAGTTTTGAATTTGTATCTTTTCCTAGGTTAGCAATATGCTATGATACTCTCCCGTGGCGCTGGGCAGTGGCAACCAGGCATAGCTCCCAGTCAGCCGCGCGATCACAAAGGTAGACAATTGACACACTCACAGCCATTCTGTCCCCATACAATCATTCTGTTTTCCACTTTCAGGAAGGGTGTATTCAATAAATTACATGAGATATTCAACACTTTGTTATAAAATAGGATTCACGTTATGATTTTACCCAGCTGTAGGCTAACGTAAGGGTTCTGAGACTGATCGAGGTGGGCTAGGCTAAGCTAGATGTTCTTTAGTTTAGGTGTATTAAATGTATTTTTCGACTCACCATATTTTCAACTTACAATGGATTTACTGGGACGTAACCTCATCCTAAATGGAGGAAGACCTATATATTATATTTCTGTGTATCCCAGAGCCAAGGAGGCAGCTCAGTGGAACTCCTGACAAAGTTCTAAGAAGAGAAATAACTTCACATGGTCTGGATTTCCAAACCTGAAACCATTTAATTACCATCTTTTGAACCCTCAAAATGTTTTAGGCACAATGCTAGCTTCACTGTTAGATGCGGGTACTAAGGTAAGATAGGGTCCCTGTCTTTCAGGACTTCAACAGGTTAATGTTGATAGTCTTTTGCTTTCTTTTTATTTAATGTTGTAAGTATAAGAAAATTAATTGCACTATGCCTGTATTTAATGTATATGTGCAATTCATGAATAAAAAAATCCAATTGAACCTAGTTGCACCCTTGACTGCTACAGACTATTGGAATATTATATGACTAGCAAAATAATTAGATACACATTTTACAAAAAATAAGGTATACAAATGGTTCATATGCTGTTCTTAAAATGTTAACCAGTATCACAAGTCTGGCATCATTAGTCAGGGGGTAAATGCAAATGAAATCCACTCTGTGATACCATTCCACACCTACTAGAATGGCTGTAACCAGGCAGATGATAACAAATGTAGGCAAGGATATGGACAAACCAAAAGCCCTAAACCCTGCTGGTAGGAATATTAAATGGTGCAGCCACTTAGGAAAACAGTTTGATCATTTCTTAAAAAGCTAAATACGGGGCGCCCGGGTGGCTTAGTCGGTTAAGCGTCCGACTTTCGCTCAGGTCATGATCTCGCGGTTCGTGGGTTCGAGCCCCGCGTCGGGCTCTGTGCTGACTGCCAGCTCAGAGCCTGGAGCCTGTTTCAGAGTCTGTGACTCCCTCTCTCTCTGACCCTCCCCTGTTCATGCTGTCTCTCTCTCTCTCCTAGAAATAAATAAATAAAACATTAAAAAAGAAAAACGTTTAAAAAGCTAAATACAAATTTACTGTGTGACCCAGAGGTTCTACTCCTAGGTTTATCCCAGGAGAAAGGAAAACATACATCTACACAAGTATGTATAAGTATTATTCATAGTACCATTGTGCATAATAGCCAAAAAATGGAGATGACCCAAGTGACCGTCAACTGGGGGATAGGTAAACAGAATGTGGTCTATTCATTCCGTAGATATTGTTATTCAACAGTAAAAGGTAATGCAACACTGCAACATGTTACAGGATAAATGAACCTTTAAAAACATTATGCTAAGTGGAAAAAAAGCCAGATACAAATGTCCAGAATAAGCAAATACACAGAGACAGTAAATAAATTAGGGGTCATTTAGGGCAGCCGATGGAAGCAGAGACTAACAACAGTAAAGGGGCATAAGGGGTTTTTACTGGGGTGATAAAGATTTTCTAAATGTGGATTATGGCTAGAGTCGTACAACTCAGTAAATTTACCAAAACCGTTGAATTATACAATAAAAATAAGCAAATTTTTTGATGTGGAAATTATACCCCAATAAAGCTTTAAGAAATCCCAGACAATTATGTGACCAAAAGACCCAGCGATCCTAGTTACTATTACTAGTTATTAGTATTAATATGGAATCCATTTTTGTTTTATGTAATATTTATTTAATAAATGTATTCAGTAATATCTACTAGGGGAGTTTTCTGTCATAAAGCTCTATAATTGCCTATCACAATATCATATCTATTTAGATTTAAATTGTCTTATTGTTAAAGCAATTACTCAGTTAAGAAATATTTTCATTTTCCTAAAGCAAAGAATCTTTTTATAATCAATGCAGTGATTTTAAAATGTTTTGGGTTAGGGGTATGTGGATGGCTTAGTCGGTCAAGCGCCCAACTTCAGCTCAGGTCATGATCTCACAGTTTATGAATTCGAGCCCCATGTCAGGCTTTGTGCTGACAGCTTGGGGCCTGGAGCCTGCTTTGGATTCTATGTCTCCCTCTCTCTCTGTACCTTCCTCCCACTTCCAAAAATAAATAAACATTCAAAAAGTTTTAAAAAATGTTTTAGGTTAAATAATGCATGACTCATTTATGGGCCATAGTGTAAGGTAAAGAAACAAAGAAACAGCCTCTTTTCTCACTGAATTTTTGTGACACTTCTTGTCCAAATGTTTTCTTGTATCTTTTTAATTTACCCTCTCAGTAAGCTTATGATTTAGAAAGAATGGATATTACCCTCATTTCACAGAGTAGCCTCAATTGATAGATATTAGGATTCAAAAATATATAGATTATATCTGTATAAAGAATTGGAATGGACTTCCAGATTTCAGGAGGACATGTAAAGAGCTTAGAAGTCACCCCTTCCATCCTTGCAACAAGAAAAAAGCTGAACAAACTGAAAATCAACCATTCTTAATCATCAGAGAACTGAGATAACAGGGCTAACTACTGTCCCAACCACTGGAGAGTCACAGGAACACAGACAATCACATCTTTGTAGGAGCAGAAGCCACTGGCAGAACCTGGTAGGAACACTTCAGGGGTAATTGACTAACTGCTGGAGACTGAGCTTGTGGACTAGCTTGAGAGAGAAAAAAAATTCCTGTGGGCCCAGCCTTAAGAGGGCCCCCCCTATATTCCTGAGGTTTACCTCTAGGAGCTCCACTAGATTCCTAGGGTGAAGAGCAGAGAAATACCTTGGAACATCTCAGGGGGATGGGAAAAATAGTTATTTTGAATATGCCCAGGGTACTCCGTTCTGCCTTTGCCTGCCCTCAAGAAACTATTTTACCAGAGCCTAACTGAACTGGGGGAAGGTCATATTCAGTTCCAACCCTCTCTTAGCCTTTGACATGGGGGAGGAGGGGAGCATGGGGAGAGAAATACCCAACTTCAGCTTCCTCTACGCTTCCTATCCAACTTAATAGAGGGTAGGGAAGAGTAGGGAAGAAAGGTGGGAAGCACTTGTGAAGGTCACAGGCCAGAGACACAGGCTCACTAAAAATTTGAAATTTAATCATAGGATTATGGAATGGTTTTCCCGTGGCCTATAGTTTACTACCACATCAGTCATGCACCTATATGATAACAAAGGATTACAGCAAAAAGACCCCATTTAAGAAAGAATTGCAGAGGGTGAAAAGTATAGGACACAAGAGGAAATTTTCACTTCTGATACTGTGGCTCAAGCAACCGTACACAGCATAAACCCCTAGCCTGATAAACATAAAACTCCACATTGAAGGTCTATCTTCCTCAGTTACTTTTACCTGATAAATCATGTCCAACTTTCATCAAAAACTACAAAGCATGCTAATAGGCAAAAAACACAATCTGAAGAGATGAAGCAAGCATCAGAACCAGACTAATATATGGCAGAGTTTAGAGAATGATCAGACTGAGAATTAAAATAAATACAATTAATATGTTAAGGGCCCTGGGGCACCTGAGTGGCTCTGTAAGTTAAGCATCCAACTCTTCTTTTTTCTTTTTTAATGTTTATTTATTTTTGAGAGAGAGAGAGAGACAGACAGACAGACAGAGTGTGAGCAGGGGAGGGGCAGAGAGAGAGGGAGACACAGAATCTGAAGCAGGCTTCAGGCTCTGAGCTGTCAGCACAGAGCCTGACGCGGGGCTCATAACTTATGAACTGTGAGATCATGACCTGATCCAAAGTCGGACACTCAACCGACTGAGCCACCCAGGGGCCCCAAAGTCCAACTCTTGAATTTGGCTCAAGTCATGATCTCATGGTTTGTGAGATAGAACCCTGTGTTGGGCTCTGCACTGACAGTGTGGAGCCTGCTTGGGATTCTCTCTTCCTCTCTCTCTCTGCCCTTCCCCCCTACACTCTCTAAACAAACAAACTACCAAACATTAAAAAATATATGTGAAGGGCTCTCATGGAAAAAGTGGACTGCAATGCAAGAGCAGATGGATAAGCAGAGGGATGGGAATGCCAAGAGAGAATCAAAAAGAAATGCTAGAAATAAAGTGAAAAATGCCTTTAATAGGCTCATCAGTAGAAATGACATGGACAAAGAATTAGTGAGCTTAAAAACATGTCAGCAGAAACTTCCAAAGCTGAAAAACAAAGAGAAAAGAAGATTGAAACAATGAGGACAGACTATCCAAGAACGATGGGGCAATTAGAAAAGACATAACATAAGTGTAATTGCAAGACCAGAAGGAGAAGAGAGAGAGAGTCTGAGAGAGAGAAAACAAAATATTTGAAGTCATGATGGCAGAGACTTTTCCAAAATTAATAATAGGTCCCAAATCACAGACCAGGAAACTCAGAGAACATTAGGCAGATTAAATACCCCCAAAATCAACACATAGGCATGTCATACTCCAAATCAGAAAATCAAAGATACTGGAGCATGCATCCAAAGTGGAAAGGGGTTTTTGTGTTTTGATTTTTATCCAAATTAATGTTACAACTTCTTGGTCTTCTGTCTCTTCTGACTCCCCCACCTAAAGTCTCTCCTGCCTAGGACTTATGGTAGAGTTGTTGCGGGGGGTTGTACACATAATTATTTCCCCCTTTAATGGAAAATATTATATTTATTATTATATTATATTTTAAAATAAAAATAGCAAAAATAAAATGTTCTATCAGCTTTATGTCCCCAAATGGACTGCAAATTTCTTGAAGGTGGGGAATATGTATTATATAATTCTGAATTCATAATTCCCTAGAGTGTCTATTACTGTTTATCCTGTGAAAGCAAATGAAATGCATGTTCTTTTATTATTTTTTAATGTTTTATTTATTTCTGAGAGAGAAGGAGAGAGAGGGAGACAGCATGAGGAGGGGAGGGTCAGAAGACAGGGAGACACAGAATCTGAAATAGGTTCCAGGCTCTGAGCTGGCAGTCAGCAGAGCCCTACGCGGGGCTCAATCCCACAAACCACGAGATCATGACCTGAGCCGAAGTCGGACGCTCAACCGACTGAGCCACCCAGGTGCCTTGAAATGCATGTTCTTTTAACTCTTTGGAAGCAAGTATAAGAGCCTAGCTACACCAGAATTTGCAGGTGAGAAGGACCTGGTGAAGAAATAAGCCACCGATCAAATGGATTAAGCCATTTTGAAGTATCGCTTAAATACTTAAAAAGGAAAACTCGTCCCCTCTATGATCCCGTAGTATGTGGTACATATGTAAGACCCACAATGATTTGTTTACAGGTCCATTTCTCTTGTCAGACTGTAAAGTCCTCTGGGATGGGAGCACATCTTTCTTCCTCTTTTCATTGTGAGAAGCATTTAATTCATATTTGGTAAATAAAAAGTTGAGAGAGCTGATCAGAGGGAAGGAAGTCTGCAGCCTTTCTGTAGTAATAAAGCTCTAAATTTGAAAAAAGTGGCTAAATGTTGTATTTTGGAGTAGTTTTTGAAGGAGGTTTTCCCCAGAAGAAGAGATACACTCCCTTGCTCCACAAACCCATTCTTCTTACCCCCTCAATCCCCTTGTACCCGAGGACTTTCATATCTGTTTCCATTGGTTCCTTCCCTTTCCCCCCTAATCTGGTGTCCTTTTCTGGTGTGTGTGTGGGCACGGGGTGGGGGTGGGGTTCTCAACACAAAACGACCAGACCTCTTTCCATTTACCCAACTACCTCTTGCCTCTTCCCCCTCTTTTCTTCCTTCCTTTAACTGCTAAGCTTCTCAAATGCACGATTATTTGAAAGATTCACACTCACACTCCTGCCACACCGTCAAGATGAGTTATGCAAACGTTGACAAATTTCTGACCGAATGCAGAAGTCGTTTCTCAGTATCTCATCCACTTTAAGTTCCCTGTGTTTTAAAATCTTTTCATAAAGCAAATGATTGTTTTATGAAGTGAACAAGCACATGCTAATTGATCTGTTTCCTGTAGTTCAGAAGAAAGGCAGGTTTCCAGGTTGGGGGTCTGCCAAGGAGAGCTCTTGGAGCCTCCTCATAGCTGGAGCTGAAATTTAGGGTTTGGCTTCCTGGCAACATTATCACTATTCCAGAGCTTACTCACTCTAACTCATAAGAGATCCAGCATAAAAACCAAAATACGGAGTTACTGATTGGCAATGAGGAAATATAACTGTTGAGTGGGATGACCCTTCCTATCAGCCTGATCATCATAGTATTTGGGAAGCTTCATGGAAGCTAAAATATGTGAAGATTGCTGGTCACAACAGAATCTGGATAAGGGGAGTTAGCTACTGAATTTGAATTCTTGAATGACACTGGGACTCTGACCCATTTATCTTTTCTCTACTCATCTCCACAATATGGGCATATGCTCTTTCAGTTTGTTCCAATTTTGTTCTTTCTTTGCTTTGTGATTAATTCACTTCTCTTCTTATTTACATAGTATTTTAATCAGGTTATAAATAAGGTTTATCGGCATGGATCTATATCCCTTCTGTGATCCATCATTGGCTTATTGCACAATTAACTTTCAGAGGTTAGTCTTATCTACGAGCAATTGGGGAGTGTCTCAAATGTGCACTTGTGAATGGTAAATATTGATTTCTACATATTATGTCATATTTCTTAAAGCAAGGCACACCTGGATAAATCAACCTGATCAGCTACTCACATATTTGGCTGTAAAACAAGTCTTAAACATACTTCTAGACCATGACTGTCAGCTCTTCCATTGTTTAGGGCATTCAAAAGGATATCCTCTAGATGCCGAAAGTAGTCCCAAATTATTTTGAGTGAAGACAATATTATGGGAACAATGGTAGTGGAGAATATCTGTATTATTGGTGTGTAATATAAAAATCACAGTCATTGGGGTGCCTGGGTGGCTAAGTTGGTTAAGTGTCCGACTTCAGCTCAGATCATGATCTCATGGTTTGTGCGTCTGAGCCCCGCATCAGACTCTGTGCTGACAGCTCAGAGCCTGGAGCCTGCTTCAGATTCTGTGTCTGCCTCTCTCTCTGCCCCTCCCCTGCTTGTGCTCTGTCTGTCTCTCAAAAATAAATAAACAAACGTAAACATAAAAATAAAAATAAATCACAGGCAGGAACATCTGCCCAATTGTAGAGAAACTATTAAACTAACAATGTGTGGCTAACTTCAAGTTTCATTAATATTGACTTACTATTTGTTCACTTATTTTGTAATCTATTAGCATTTGTTGCCAAATAAGCAGTCGCAAGGGCCAAAGGTTTAAGAAAAATTTGTGGGAGGGGCGCCTGGGTGGCTTCGTCGGTTAAGCGTCGGACTTTCGCTTAGGTCATGATCTCGCGGTTCGTGGGTTCGAGCCCCGCGTCGGGCTCTGTGCTGACTGCCAGCTCGGAGCCTGGAGCCTATTTCGGAGTCTGTGTCTCCCTCTCTCTCTGACCCTCCCCTGCTGACGCTGTCTCTCTCTCTCTTTCCTAGAAATAAATAATATTTAAAAAAAAAAAAGAAAGAAAAATTTGTGGGAGATTAATTTAAAGTTAAGAAAATTCAAGTCATAAACTTTCCCCACATGAATTGAGAAATGACTACCTTATTTAGTTAGAATGGGATATTAGAGGTTCCTGGGTGGCTCAGTAGGTTAAACTTCTGACTCCTGATTTTGGCTCAGGTCATGATCTTACCGCTCCTGTGTCAGAGCCTCACATCAGGCTCTGTGCTGATAGTGTAAACAAACCCTGCTTGGCATTTTCTCTCTCTGCCTCTCCTGCTCTCTTTCTCTCTCTCTCTCAAAATAAACTTGAAAAAAAAAAAAAGGGATATTAGTGCCCGAGCATAATTTGAGAACTGCTACTATACAGTGAATTACTGAGTACTTTTGATGTAGTGAACTGTAATTTTATTATTTCTCTATTATAAATGTGGAAATTGAGTAGAGAGGCAAAATGTATTACAGTATTTGCTCTGTAAAACCTGGAAGAAAGGATTTTCTTTGTTCAGATTCTAAATCTTATATGACACCCATTTCCAGAGAGACCCCAGCAGAATTTTTAAAATTCTTAAGAATATTGTTCTGAATAAATATACTTTACTGGAATATGGAAAATGACTAAAACATTACTAGAATGTGGCCAAATAGCATACTTTGTACTTTATCATTTGCTTGCTTATTGGGGGAAGCTGTAAGTTCTATAGAATTTGTTTAGGGGAGTCTGGGTGGCTCAGTTGGTTAAGCATCCAACTTTAGCTCAGGTCATGATCTCACAGTTCTTGGGTTTGAGCNATATGAATAAGTGTTAAAAATTATTTTAAAAAAAGACGTTTAAAGGGAACACCTGAAATGGATTACCTGGAGGGCTTGTCAAAGCAGATTGACGTGAAGCTCCACCTTCAGTTTCTGACTTTGTGCGTAGGGAATGGGGTCCAAATTTGCATTTCTAACAAGATGTAAATATTGCAACCGTGCTTTGAGGACCACTGCTCTATACCTTGGGCTGTCTTCAACTTAACAGGCCCTTGGTTATTCTCTCCTATTACCCACAGTGGTTCAATAAAACTTTATCACCTCATACCTATTTTACAGTACAATCTCCAGTTCTTCAGTGTCCCCACTTTCCTACCTTATGGGGAAAATATGGGTCATTGGGTACGAACCGCCTCAAGTTCTTATTCCTTTCTTCCAGTCTATCCCTCTTCCGTTTTAAGGTCCATTTTCTGGACTCTTGATCAAAAAGTTTCCAGTCTCTTCCAGGATCTCTCTAATTCCATCTTTGCTTCCTAGAAATTTTGTGATCAGCCCTCTTCTATCCCAAGTATTCAACCTTTTCTTCTTTATCAGCTACTTCGCCAAAGTTTGTAAGCAAGCTCAAGTCCTTGATCTTGAAAATGTATCCTGTGACCCTAAATATTTCTCTAGCCAACCTCTTTCTTCTACACAGGACATGTTCTTGGGAAGAATAACACACTCGATTTCTCAACTTCCTTATTTGTTCTCCTCAAGTCACTAATCCTACCAAGTTTCTAATCTTACCACTGGATTGCTGCTGCTGTGCCCTAGGTCGCTTTCAGCTGGCTAAGTATTGTTGACACCAATTTTCATTAAAAAAATTTTTTTTTAATGTTTTTGTTTATTTTTGAGAGAGAAGGAGGGAGACAGACAGAGTGTGAGCAGGGGAGAGGCAGAGAAAGAGACAGACACACAGAATCTGAAGCCGGCTCCAGGCTCTGAGCTGTCAGCACAGAGCATGACACCGGGCTCAAACCCATGAACCACAAGATCATGACCTGAGCCGAGGTCAGAGGCTTAACTGACTGAGCCATGCAGGTGCCCACCAATCCTCATTTTAGTGCCATTCATCTCTCTCTTTGAAGCTCTCAGCTCTCCTGGTTTCTGTGACACCATTACTTTCTCAGTTTTCTTTGTAGGTTTTTACTCTCCCTTTCCCATTGACTATGGGTGTCTAGAATCCAGTTTTTGACTCACTTCTCTTTGTTCTATACATACTCCCTTGGGCATTTCATTGCCTTCCTCAGCTTCAGTTCTGTTCACACAGATTCTTCTGAGAATATTCTTAGGCCAAATCTAGGAAGGGCTAAATTCCACATCTAATTGATGTATATGGAATGCTGTATGTTGAATGCTGCTGGTCCCCAAATCTAAATGGCCATTTTCTTTCTTGAGCTGCAGACTTTAGTCTAGTTTTTATTTCTACCCTTGTGTCTGAATAGTCTAGTTGGCTGTTGGTGGTAGTCATCTGCAATTTTATATGGTCACCTTAAACTCAAAGTATTCAATCTGCCACTCAGTAAGTTGAGAAACCTTAGAATCGTCCTTGAGTTCTCTTTTCGCCTCACTTCTATCCTCCTATATTACCAGTAACTAAGTCTTATAAATTCTATTTCTTTAATATTTCTCCTTCCTGTCATATTTTATCTGCTGTCCCCACACAGAGCTTTGTGAAAATGCTTTTGGGTGAAGGGTGCCTGGTTGGCTCAGTGGGAGGAGCATGGAGTCTTGGTCTTGGGGTGTGAGTTTGGCCCCCAGGTTGGGTATAGAGGTAACGTAAAAAGAAAATTTTTAATAAAAAAATGCTTTTGGGTAAAATCTAGGAAGAGGGCTAAGTTCTACATCTGAGCAGGTATTTGTGGAATAAGGACAGTTGGAAGCCCATCCATAAACTTCATCTAATAAGCACAAGTGGGAGTTCAGATGGACCCATGAGAATACTGGCTTCCTAGAAATATGAAGAGACTCTGAGTTGGTTACTGGGCTTGCGAATGAGGTAGAATCATCGCCTAAGCCAGTTTTAACTTATAGGTTAAAAGTGAGGGAGATGCCAGCTAATATTGGTATTACATATTACCACAGTGACTTTGCTCTTGTTTATATAACTTCGTCCCTCCCAAATTTATCAGTAAGAAGTCATTTTGAGGTCAGAAATTCTGTGTTATTTATCATTATGTCCCCAAGAACTAACAATGACTGAAATACTTAAGGGTCCTTAATAGATGTTTATTAAGAGAATAATTGTCAAACTGACATATATTTATTGAATTCGTGAAAAATAAAACACTAATACTTGAGATAGAACCTCATGTTTAATTTATTCCCACGTCTAGTACATCAAAAATACAAACATCATAAAAATTACTTGACAGCTCATTAAAAACTGGAAAACAACAATAACTATAAATTACTGAACATTTCATTATGTCAGGGGCTTTTCATTTAAATCCTGATAACAACCCTATCACACAGATGGCCCTATTTCTATTTTATAGTGAAAGATGCTTATTTTCTGAGAAATTGAATAATTTGGCTGGGGCATCATGGCTTATAAGTGGCAACAAAGCCCATATTTTTTTGTCCTATGCCTGACTGAGTTAATGAAGCTGTTTTAAGTGTCTTCTAGCAAGAGGGCACCTGGGTGGCTCAGTTGGTTCAGCATCCAACTCTTAATTTCGGCTCAGGTCATGATTTCACAGTTCGTGAGTTTGAGCCCCTCTTGGGATTCTCTCTCCCTCCCTCTCTGCCCCTCCCTTGCCTCTCTCTCTCTCTCAAAATAATAAATAAAATAAACTTTTAAAAATCTTTAAAAAATATATTCTAGAAAGAGAAAATGCAGCTTATGCTGCATCTACTAAAAACTTAAACTAAAACTAAAGTGACTTAATCAAACCTGGCTGGTATAGTTTCCTGATCACTAGCAATTGATCTGAGCATTCCTTAGTCAGAATAGGTTTACTGCGTCCAGCTTCAGAGTGTGAACTAGGAACAGCAGGTTGGATTAGCCATACTCTGGTATATTTCACTCATGGCCCTGATTAACTTTTGGCCCTGTTTCCCCACATGACAGATAAATACACGTACATGTGTAATACAGAATGGAGGCAGTTGTGCAAATAATTCACTGAAATAGATCCAGTTTTACGTCTAAACATTTCCATAAAAATGCTTTGAGGAGGCGCGCCTGGGTGGCTTAGTCGGTTGAGCGTCCGACTTTCGCTTAGGTCATGATCTCGCGGTTCGTGGGTTCGAGCCCCGCGTCGGGCTCTGTGCTGACTGCCAGCTCAGAGCCTGGAGCCTTTTTCGGTCTGTGACTCCTTCTCTCTCTGACCCTCCCCTGCTCTCTCTCTCTCTTTCTCTCTCTCTCCCCTAGAAATAAATAAAACATTAAAAAAAAAATGCTTTGAGGAAATGGATGTTCTGTGTATTTGTGTCAACTGAATTCTCCACCTTGGTGTCAGACATTGATAGAACAACAACAAAAGAGAGGTTTGTTGTTGTTGTTATTGTTGTTTTAACAAGGGGATGTTGAGCTTTCTTCACATCTTCTTAAAACAAAAGTAAGATATTCCTTGACAAGTGTTATACAGGACTAAATGGACCTCTATTATGCGGGCAGGATTAGAAATTAATTAAATGATTATTAAAGAACAAATGCAAGCTTTCCTCTCTTTCCATAAGAATTTAATTATTAAGGCAAAACAATAGATTATACAAACATTGTGCTTAATACTTATTTATGCCTAAAATTGAATTCTTGATCTCTCCCACCTACCCAACATATCCATCCCCATTCTTTCCCATCTCAGTTACTGGCAAATTCACTTTTCCAGTTTCCCAGGACACCTCAATCATCCTTTATTTCTCTCTTTCTCTAGAACCCCAAATCAAATGTCAGTAAATGATATTGATTTTGAAAAAAATATCCAGAATTTAACGATGTCTTACGGAGACTACTGTAATAACCTTAGTGCAAGCTACCATCACCTCTTGCCTGGGTTATTACAATAAGACCTGTACTGTACAGACTATTTTTTTTAATATTTATTTATTTTTGAGAGACAGAGACAGAGTATGAGTGGGAGAGGGGCAAAGAGAGACAGAGAGAGAGAGAGAGAGAGAGAGAGAGAGGGAATCCTAAGCAGGCTCCATGCTGCCAGCATAGAGTCCTATGTGGAGTTTGAACTTGCGAACCATGAGATCATAACCTGAGCTGAAACAAAACGTCGGAAGCTTACCTACTGGGCCACCCAGGAGCCCCCAGAGTAATTACTTTAAAGTCTAAGGCACATCATGTCAATCCTCTGCTAATAGCCTCCCTTTCCCAGACACACAGGCCTTCTACCATCTCACCTCACCTCTATGACCTCACATTACACTTTTTTTTTTTTTAATGGGTCATTGTTTTCCAGCTTACAATGGGTCATTACCCACTCTTGCAACTTACCAGGCTTGTTTCCACTTCAGGGCCTTAGCATGGGTTGTTCTCACTGGAATGCTCTTTCTTTAGATGTCTGCAGAGATCTCCTTCACCTTCATCAAGTCATTATTCAAACAGCACTTTCTCAGTGAGGCCTATCCTGCTTGCCCAATTTAAAAATGAACAAGTCTCTCACTCATTCCTCTTGTGCTTTGTCTCATTGCTTATCCCTTCCCTGTTGTATAAAAATTTTCCTCCTGTTCTGTTACACTCATGGCTTTCTAACATATTACATTATTTAGGTGTTTGCTTATTGTCCAACTACTCCTACTATGTTTGATGATGGCATAACAGACTTTGTCTGTTTTGTTCACTGCTGTATCTACAGCTCCTAGAATAATGTCAGGCACATGGTAGGCCTACAACAATTATTTATTGAATGAAAGAACTAACTAGCACCCATCACTTACACTCAGTGAATAGACCATGTCTTCAAGGGGAGAAAAGTAGAAGTTGTTTGCTTCTAGATCAAGAGGATTACATATTGAATTCAATGGGAATGAAAGCAATACAGTTTCCATGCGTCAAGAGAGCTCAGGGGCTCTATGCAACCTTGGTATTATAGGATTCCTTTTCTATTCTAGTCTCAAAATGTGATCATTAGCCAAAGACTAATTTTAAAAGATCCTGGAGTGTTAAATCTGTATTGAGAGGTTCCAAAGAGGATGGATCATGATTATAGTTATACAAGCTGCTCAGTAATGTAATTCTTTAACATTCCTTCTCTCATCACTGAATTGCTCTTCCTAATTTGAAATCTATGAATGTAATGAGAAAGCATTGGAAGCCAATATGATAACACCCCAAATAATTATGCGATGCACTGCCCTCCTGTATTTCTACAGATTTGACTAGTGTATATTTTTCATGTTGGTCTTTCTTTTGCAGTGCATTATATCTGTTGAATATCCATGTCAACCTACAGCACGAGCCTTGAATATTCCGTATTTTTTGGTAGCACAAATACATTGATTGAAGGCTGAAATTATCTTGTACCACTTTAATATCCATCCTTTGGTCATTCCTGTTTTGAAGGAGTATAGAGTTTTAGGGCTGCAAGGTTTTAGTTTATTTGGTTTGATCACCTTACTTTACAGACATGAAAACTGAGGCCCAACAATGTTAAGTGACTTGCCCAAGTACCACAGAGCTGGCTGGAGCAACTTCTTCTAAAAGTAAAGCAAGCTACAGTTGAAAAAATAGTTCTTACTATCAAAACATTAATTGAATAAAACAATGTAGTATGCAGTTCTAAACAATATGCAGTTCTAGCCAGTTTATATCCATGGTGACTATATAAGCATTAGACACGTGAGTGCCCAGGTGGCCTAATTGGTTAAGTGACCCACTCTTGGTTTTGGCTCAGAAGATGATCTCACAGTTTTATGAGTTCAAGCCCCGTGTTGGGTTCTGAGCTGACAGTGTGGAGCCTGCTCGGGATTCTCTCTCTTTCCTTCTCTCTCTGCCCCTCCCCAACTCATACTGTCTCTGTTTCTCTCAAAATAAATAAACTTATTAAAAAATAAGCATCAGAAATCTAAGGCAGAGAGAGCAAAGAAGAAAACAATTGAAAGATGAGAACTTCCACAAGCATCCTAATAAATAAAAGTTGTGTATCACATAAGAGTAAGAATTTTGCAGATCACCTGAAGTGAATCGTCCTTGTGACACCTGCATGAGAGGAGACCAGCTCATCACAGAAATGTTTCTAAATATGTCTCCGATGCTATTTGGAGAATTGGGGTTTCTTTTATTACCTAACCTAATCATTTTAGGATGTCAGGAGGCTTTCTACTTAGATATCTACACTTTCTTTTTGCACAAGTGCTCTATATGAGGCCAGAGGAATGTGAGCATATATGGTAACAATGCTTCATTTTCCTTTAACAGCTCTGTTTAAGGGACAGAGACATTTTTGTGGTGTGATTCATTTACTTGGTCTCCTGGTGTTTTCTCCATATGCTTTGGAAATCACGTATTTTTCTGAGAACTGGTAGTCATGAAAGTCTTAATTCCAGCAACAGAGTCATTGTTTTAGCTTTGTTACGATTAAGATACTCTAATAGTGTCGATGGTTTAGGATACTCGATATCTAATGGAAGATACTTTGACCCTTCGTGTACAGCTTTTTCAACCATAAAATTATGGTTAAGTCAAATTTTGAAAATGAATTGTAGGGGCACCTGGGTGGCTCAGTGGGTTAAGTGTCGGACTTCGGCTCAGGTCATGATTACACGGTTTGTGAGTTCGAGGCCCACATCGGGCTCTGTGCTGACAGCTCAGAGCCTGAAGCCTGCTTCGGATTCTGTGTCTCCCTCTCTCTCTGACCCTTCCCTGCTCTCTCTCAAAAATAAAAAAAAAACAAAAAAAAAAAAAAAGAGAATTGTAATAGATTCCAGGAGGCAGGAACACTAGGATAACTCATGCGACTTCAAAGCTCAGATTTCTGCCGACAGCACAATTCACGATTTCCTAAGGGTGGATTTTTGAGTTCCCTCTACCAGTGTCTGGTTTAATCCAGTTTCTGTTCTCCATGGCTCACTTTCAGTCACTCCTGTTGTGTGTGATTATATGTAGATTAGATACCAGTCCAAAGACTAAGATCTGTGTTCTATTTTGAAAAGCTAGATCAAATCTGGCCTCCAAGTGATACAGGTAAAACTCCCATGTAAGTACTATGGCAACATTTACTGAATGTAATTGTAATTGAAACGATCTGCTTTGGGTTATATTTCCTTAGATGTAATATCAATTCTTCTCAATTTTCTCCTAATTATTTTCTTGGTAATGTACTTAAAAGGACTTTTCAACTACTGTGTATATCAGTTTTCCTTCGTAAGAAATTGGTGACAATTGTTACTCTCCCTTCCTTACGCTCTACACTTTGCCCAACATTGCATTAAGTGTGATTTCCANAAGAGTCAACTATGATCTAGAGGAAATCGTCAAAGCAGTTGCCATTTTAAACAATGTAAGCAAGTAGGAAGGAAAGATTATTTCAGAACACAAATATTCATAGGTAGGAAAATAACAAGCAGTAATGCTTTAAAAACCCGACTGAAGGTTTGTAGTTGAATCTCTATGAAATACTTTGTCTGACGTCATAGGAGCGGATGTAAGCATCACTAATTTTTTCTCCCTAAACAGCTGAAAAGAATGTTAAAACATAAGACTTCATATACATTGAAAGCAATTGAAGTAACTGACGATTGTATTATAGAACTCCATGTATAGCACTCAAATTGAGAGCACAGGACGTGCAGTTTAATAGTGCGGGCGCAGGGTTTAAAAATGAGCAACAGGCCAAAATCCTAAGGAAAAATAAAAATAGGGTGATTCCCCCCCATCCTTGAAATAGAAGCAGATTTTCATTATAAAAACGTGGTCGTTAAATTCCTGATTTGTTAAAATGAGTCTGGCGGTGGGAGTGGGCGGTATTCATGGCGCACCATCATCTCCCACCGCCTATCCGAAGACTGGTGTGCGTGAGCCTGCAGAAGGGCTGGTGTCTTACTGTCCAGAACGGGTTCCAGAACGGGTTCCATGTCCACACCCCAGGCACCGAGGTCCCTTGGAGGGGCAGGCCTTTTTGAGCTCTCCGTTTCCCCTCCCCACTCTAAGAGCACAATCCGGCTAAGATTCCCCGTTCACCCCAATTCCCGGACAGAACCTTACACGGGCCAATCCCTGCCCTCAAGTTGAAAACAAACTTCCAGTGCCGGTCCCCCAAGCCCTCGAAAATCCTAGCCCTCTCAGTTCCACTCTTAAAGAACGGCCTCGCCCACGAACACCCTTCGGTTCTCCGACCAACTCCACTCCTTTCCCAGCAAGCACCGCTTTCAGGCCCGCCGCCCGGACCGCGGTGGCCCACAGCAGAGAAAGCTGCTGCGGTGCGCTCCACTACGCCCCGCCCCCGGCGAGCGTGGCGGAAGTTGCTTGCTCGGGAAAGGAGACCACGGCCACCTGGTAGAGCGCGCATGCGCCAGAGCCCGCGCAGCT
>NW_027530179.1:3577479-3620902 GCF_008692635.1 Crocuta crocuta
GCGGGGAGGGACGGCGCGCGGCGAGCCCCGCGTCCGTGGGCCCCAGCCCCGCCCTGATCCCAGCCCGGGGGCGGCCGCGGGGGAGGAATTGGCCTTAGCGCTCTAGGGTTGAAGGAAGGACGGTAGCGTAGCGTGAGGCGCTGGCCGGCTCGGCACCCGGTTCACCCGCCGACCGTGGAGCTGGCTCTTGACTCCTCCCCGTCGGCGGGTGGGCGTGGGGCGAGGGAAGCTGGGCAGGCGAGCTGGAGCTGGCGTGGCCGGGGCGTGTAAAGAAGCACCTTCCGCGCCTTATCTAGGTAGTGTTTTGCGGGGAAGACTCCTTAGAGAAGGAAAGTGCCTTATGGGCGGGGCGGAAGAAGAGTTAGGTTGCGTTAGTAGAAGCGGAGCATCCAGGAAAAGGAAAAAGATCGGCTCTGTTCTCTGTGGGCTGAGCCCACATCTGTGACCCCTGCGGAAATTATCGAGCCTGCGTTTGCCTGGGTGTTCTGGTCTGTAACTGGGGGTGGTAGTAGCCTAGCTCAGAATTGTCAGCATTGCACGAGGTTATACAGTGATTAGGCACTGATCAAATTACATGTTAACATTAATTTTAGTCTTCATGTTTTAAGAAATTCAGAAGGACTGTGCTCTTGTTTTCTAAATTAAAAATCAAGACACTTGACGGTCTGATAAGAGAGTTGATTCATAGGAATAGTGGAATGTACTATCTGGCAGAGGCGATACTAACGAGTTACTTACATGTGTTGTTAATGTACACGTGTGTAAACTAGCGTAACTCCCACGAGGCTAATACAAATTTTTAACTGTTTGAAAGAAATTAGTATATTTCTGTAGGGGAGGAAAGGACATAGGGTCTCAGTATATGTTAGGAGTCAGAACTTTGGAAACGGAATTGAGTAAGCTGTGCAGACATTTACTTAAAGACCAAATTGAGGATGGAACTCCTGGAATTTCTGGTGGATGTTTCAAAGAGACTGGACTTCACTGAATATGAGGAACAGTTTTTTGATGGTACTTTGCAAAAAGAGAGTGCACTTCATTGCACTTAATTCATTGTTCCAAGTTTCTTAATTTCTGGGAGTATTCAAGCAAAGATCTAGAGCAGCTCCTAGGTCCCATAGTAGCACTGTCCAATATTGTAGAACTTTCCACCATGATGGAAATACTCTGTATTCTCTACTAATATGGTATCCCCTAGCATCATGTGGCTCCTGAGCACTTGAAATGTGGCTTGTGCATGAGGAACTTAAATTATATTTTAATTAATTTAAATATAAATAACTGCAAGTGGCTAGTCACTCCCTTATTGGGTAGCTTAAGCCTAGAATCTAGACTTTGAGACCCCTTCAAGTTCTTGATTTGGTTGAGTTTTAAGTCAAAGAAGCCAATTCTTGGAACATTTATTGCCTTAGGGAATAATTATATTAATAAAATGCCTTTTGCTCAAACTGTAATTCAAAACATGGGTCTCTTGGTACTATTACAGCTTGACAAATTAAAGCAAATTATTCTTTTGACTCCTTGGGTTGTACAGCTAATGCCAGATTCATCTAGAGAGGCATAAGAATACTAGCTGGTTTTTCCTTTAGTCAGTATTTTACCATATTGTGACTATGGCTTTCCATTATCTTTTATCACTTTGGTTAAGTTTCAGTGAAAACTTTGCTACTTTTTTCTTTGTTATTTCTAAAGTTGTTTTCCATTTGGAAGATAGTGTTTTTTTCATAACCTTTTGTGTAATAAAGCAAGTTGATCATTTATAGTAGTAATCTTTGAGCATTGGGCCATTTTAGAAGTAGTTTTGTGGTTATCAATATTCAAAACTTTTGAAGAGAGAAGTCTGAAATTTGGTGATATTGGTAAGATTTCTTTGAGATATGTAGATTTTCTTCCTTTTTTAAGCAAATGTCTATAAAGTTAAGTTTGAGGAAAAAACTTAAAAAAAAAAACCCAAAAAACTTTCTTTATAGATACCACCCTTAACTCTGGCCTGGTGCACTTGATCTCAAGGCTGAAGATAATCGTTAGATCTGGGCCAAAAACTTAAAGGCTATGAATTACACAGTAGAATATCCTGTAACATACAAATTAAAATGAGTTGCTCTTATATAGGGTGACTGTAAACTCCAACTTTTCTGGGACAGTCATTGTTTAGAGCCTCTTTATCCTGATAGAGCCCTTTTTATATAAAAAATGTCCTGGTTGGTATCACATAAATATGGCCATCCTGCTTTTAGTCATATTGCTTGTTGAAGTTTATAATATGTAATTTTTAGGGGAATTAATCATACTGCAATCTCACAAATGTACTAAAGTATTGAGAGAATTGTGGTTTGTGTGCGTAAATAATAGGTGAGATATCTGCAGTAAGGCCAGCAAGTGACGTGTCCATATAAACTACTGAAGTTAAAAATTTTTGCTTTTCTCTTTATACTGGATGGAAATCTTGGGCAGTGTGATTTTTGCTTTTCTCTACATAAGTGATCTTTTGGGCTAGGAGGCTGCAAAGAAATTTAGGCCTTGTCAATGAAATCAGAAGATTGAGTAATCTTGTTGAAAATAATACCCATTTTATTTTACGGTGAAGTTGAGTAGTGAAGTCAGTAAGAAATCTATGTTTAGGATGTCCAAGAAGGATTTTGCTTACAGTTCTATAATAAAGGAAAATAATTGAGCCAAATGCATGATTGTATTAGTTTAACTTATACTGTGGTAAGTAAAATATTTTATTGAGAGTCAAACACATTTGGTTTGAGTTCTCACTCTGTTGAGGATTAAATGAGTTAATCCATGTGATGTGTCGGGTGCAGTGTTGGGTACAGCAAAGCACATAAGTCAGTGCTCAATAAATATTAGCTGTTTTAGCCTTAAGCTTATTGAATAACATCATCTGGAAGAGATACTGATGTTCCGAGATGCATTGTGGATAGGTGCAGAGAGTACATGAGACTGATTCTAAACCTAGGTTTAGCCCTTTTCTACCATATTCTTCTTTTGTGACTTTAGTTAAGGTGTTTTAACTTCTCTGAGCCTCAATTTCCTCATGTGTAAAATGGAATTAATATCACCTCATTCCAGCCTTCTCACAGGATTGTTGAATACTACAGAAGAGAATTACATAAATTGTCTTACTTTACAGACATTTCATTTAATTGGTTTTGTCTCAACTTGTCCACTTACTACCTCTGGTAAAGACTGATCTTAAATCTGCAAAAGCTGTTAATTTTATTTGTAAAACAGTATAGAGTATAATAGGCTCTACCTGAGGTTGCTCTCTTTAACAGGACTGTAAGTCTTGGGAACGGTGCTTTAGTGATCTGGTTGTAATATATTTTCTACACTAACAACTACATACCGCTAAGGGAGGTCCAACATTTTCATGGGCATTTGATGTATTCCATCTCCTGTGCTAAATGCTGTATCTCATTTATTTATCCAGGCATGTCATTCCCCCGCTATAGGTGATACTGATGAGGCTCTCACTTTCTGGAATGGATCTGTCCATTTCTTTGCATTATACTACTGCCTCTGATAATACCTGGCTGATAGTTAATGGATGTTGAAGGTTGAATAAGGTAATGAATATGAACATGGCATACTCCCTGGCATATGGTATGTAGTAGTTGCTGAAAAAAAAAATGGTGTGTTCTTTGAACTCGGAGGGCATAAATTGGAATAATCTATGTGAGTGCACTTTATAAATGCAACAAAATACTATACGAATAAAATTAACACAGTGTAGCCATTTACTGCTAAACTGTGAGTCGGCATAGGCAGATGTTTCACAACAAAGTTCACTATGACAAACACATGGTGGAGGTCTTGTGAGTTAATTAGGATCAACTTTTATTTGTATGTTCCTTGTGGGATAGTAGAAAGAACTCTGGACCGGGAGTCAGGGGACCTCAGTTTTAGTCCCAGCTGTGTCACTAAATAGTGATGTGTCCTTGGGCAGTTCAAGAAACCCCTCTGGACTTCAGTTTCCTCACCTGAAAAATGAGGGATTTGGATGAAATTAGTTTTTTTCAAACTGTAGTTCTGAACCTCAGATGTCTTTGATCCCCCTCCCGCCAATTGGTATAGTTGTAGTTTTGTCTATTATAATTGTTTATCCGTCTGCCTGAGATTTACTTGTAAGCAAAGAATTCGTGAACTTTTCAAGTTAGCAAAGTCTCTAAGACAACTTAACCACAAGTCCCCTGACTACTTACTATGTGTACAACTTCTCAGTGATTTCACATTATTTTAGTGTGTCAAAGGAAATGGGCATCGTTTACAAATAAAAAAAATCTAGGGCACTAGAATCAGAGAAGATTAGTGAATTTTCGTTAAAAAAATGTATGGACACAGACGGAATATTTCAGGTTGTCAGCTACCTGGGATCAAGCCTGGTTTTTGTTAGATTTGTGACATTTCCCCAGTTTTTACTCTTTGCTTCCTCACTGGTAGTGGGGATAATACTTGCCTTGTGGGTGATTGTGAAAAAATGCGACGTAGTACAGGCAAAAGACCCTTTATAAACTCTGAAAGGCTTATACAAATTCATCGATTTTTTTTTTACATATCTATAGTATATCTCCAATTCCTTTTTTCTTTTTAGTCACATGAACTGTGCTTTTAACCACATCAGATAGTTTATTGACTTGTTTGTATATAAAATAGACTCCTCATAAGGTTAAATATTTCTAGAATGTGAATCTAGAGTGGGAAAGAATCTTGATGTTTAAGAGAGCTCCTTTTTTGACATCCTTGTCAAATACACTTACTATTGACAGTATAATTGACTAAAAAATTTTGCCCTTATCTGAAAAGTTAACTATTAAGTCACTCAATTATAAGATATTTTATGTAAAAATAACAGTGTTTTCATATGGGAAAAGTAAGCTTGCCGTTTTGTCAGGGGTTGAATGTTATGTGTTTTAGGATGATCTGACAGACACATCGGCAGTGCACTTTAGGAACCGTATTTCCAAAGATTAAAGATTTTTTTTGAAACTCAGTATTGCCCTAAGAGATTACTGGATGTGAAAGCACTTGAAATAGAATCCTACATTAATATGAGACTAAAGAAGAAAAACATAATACTACAACTTTCACAGGCTTCCGAGCAGTTTGACTGTGCTCCTATGTCTGTAAGTTAAAAAAAAAAAAAAAAAAAAACTGCTCATGTAGCCAACCAGGATATGTAAATGCACAGTTTATATCTGCCTATTGGGAATTTTCATAGTTCACAGATGTTTTGATAGTCTTTTCAATTCAAATATTTTTTGGATACCCATTATGTGGTACCCACTATCTTCTTTATAACATTCCTCTGAGTCAGGCAGAAATTATTCTTGACAGATGGAGAAACTGAACTTGAGAGATGATTAATCCTTACTATCAGATGCTAATATATTGATTAATTATCCTTCTTAGCACAACCCCATGGCCATGAATTATGTCCATTTTTCTGACTTACACCATCTATCACAAAACTTCTGCAGGATTTCATCTCTCCTTGAATGTCTTTTTTTTTAAAAATTTTTTATTTTTAATGTTTTATTTTTGAGAGAGAGAGACAGCATGAGCAGGGTAGGGTCAGAGAGAGAGGGAGACACAGAATCTGAAGCAGGCTCCAGGCTCGGAGCTGGCTGTCAGCACAGAGCCCGATGGGGGGCTCGAACCCACGAACCGTGAGATCGTGACCTGAGCCGAAGTCGGACACTTAACCGACTGAGCCACCCAGGCACCCCTCCCCTTGAATGTCTAATAGTTGTCTCAGACTTACTGTGGTGTAACTGAACTCCTGGTTTCTTTGTTTTTCCCTTTGCAGTTTTCATGATCTCAATAAATGGCACACCATCCAATCAGTTGTTCAAGGCCCCAAATTTCACAGTAAACTTCAGAGTCCTCCTTGACTGTTCTTTCCTACCCCATATCTACTCCATCGACAATCAGCTGTGTCTTCAAAATATATTCCAGAAGTCTGACCAGTTCTTACCATCTCCACTTATACCACTAACTGAGGCCACCGTCCTCTTTTGCCTATACAACTTCGATAACTTTCTGACTGGTCTCCTTGCTTGTACCTTTGCTTCTTCTTAGTATAATGTCATGGCAGCCAGAATTATCTTTTTGAAACCTAAAATATTTCAAGTCACTTCCCTTTTTACAATCCTGTATTAGCTTCACATTATATTCAACTAAAATTTAATCTTCATCGCCTAGATGGCTTTATATCGCCTGGCCTCTTGCTAACTGCTTCTTGCTAACTGTCAGACCTTATTTTCTACTGCTTATCCCCTTTGTTCCCCTCCCTCAGGCCACACTGGCTTCAAGATCTTGGTACTTTGCTGTTTTTTTTGCCTGAAAGTTCTTCAGAGCTCCACCCTGAGCTTCGTTCAGATCTTCTATTAAATGTCACTTCCTGGTTGAAAACAGCTTGTTTAATTTGCTTTCATAGTATTTGTCACTACCTCATATGGTATTTATATGCTCGTCTCCTGCATTATCGCATATTTCTTTTGTCTAGCCTAGCCACTATCACATTTCCCAGCTCTTCGCAAAATTGTTTGGTTGGTAGTAGGTGCCCAGTAAATAGATATGAATGGATAAGCCAAAGCACAGGTTGTGCATTGGCCTTAAAGAAGAAAGTGCCTATATTGTAAAAGGAGGGAGTCAGGAGAAGATACAGAAGCTTTGGTAGAGGAGAGAGGAGGGAGGAAGTAAATGAGGGCTTTTCATTTCTCTGTGAGGGAGGAGGGGCAGTCATCTGCCACTAGTGGGGAACTTCATTAATAAACTAAAGTGATATGTGCGCACTAAAATATTTAATGTTAAAAGAATTAGTAAATGAAAACATTAAATGTCAGGGAAAGGAGAATTCCTGAAGGTCGTGAATCTGGGGTGTCTTGGAGACCTTGATCTTCGGTTGTGGGGATTTGGATAGGTGGAGAGGAGACAGGAGGTACTGCAGTCGGGAGAACTGTGGGCCAGAGGTTCAGAAGAACCTGGGATGGTTTGGGAGATGCTGGATGTTTGCTTTGACCGCTGTGGGAAAGGAGGCTGATTTTAGACAAGTTTTGTCCTCCAGGGGACAGAGAGCTATTGGATGCTTTGAGTAGAGGAGTAACCAATACTTACTTGCATGCTTATTTATTTATTATGTTTGTTTATTTTTTGAGAGAGAGAGAGAGTGTGCTAGAGGGGCAGAGCTAGAGAATCCCAAGCAGGCTCCGTGCCTATCAACGCAGAGCCTGATGCAGGGCTTGAGCCCATAAACTGTGAGATCATGACCGGAGCCGAAACCAAGAGTTGGACCCTTACCTGACTGAGCCAACCAGGCGCTCAGGAGTAACCAATATTTAGAATGAGTACTCGAGCTGGTATGCAGAATTAATTAGAAAGGTGGGAGATGGGTATAAAAGATAGTCTAGTAAAGGTATTTATTAAGGTGAGATTTGAAAGGAGGGGATTGAATTAGAATTGCTTTATTGAGAGAAAATATGCCAGGACCAGACTGCATGGAGGTAGGCAGGAGGAGAGCTGGTGAATCAAAAATGCCTTGGAGCGTTTGAACTTATGTAACTGAAGAGTAGTGTTGTACAGAACCGGGATTTTGGACAGAGAAGCGGGTTTGGTGGGGGAAAATGTGCCGGGAAATAGTATATTGTAGAGAAGAGTTTTTCTGTCCATGAATATGAAGTCTTTGATAATTATATTAAGATGGCGATTCACTACTTAGAGCCGACAACTTGTCATTTTGATCATTGGGTGTTCCTTATGAACATTTGTAGCTTCTTATGTGTGCTAATTAGAATCAAACTGATTTTGGTTAGGAAGTACTCCTAATAGTTTTTAAGAAAACTAATTGCTCAGTGAATGAATGGTGGAAGAATATTTACTATCATATATTGCTCTTTATGGTGCTTCATAATTTTGAGAGGACTTTTCACTTCTGCACTTTGATTTTACAGTAATCCAGTGGCATATGTGTAGTTTTTTTAAATTATTTTTTTATGTTTTAGTGCGCCTAAATATGCTTTATTTTCAGATTTTAACAAGTGTTAAATCTCAGGACAGTTTTCCCATAATAATCGACCAGGTCTTAGTTCCTACTTTTGTCCCATAGTATCTTGTGCATTGTCTCTAAACTAATTCCATTGAATATATCTGATCGGTTAACTTCAGGAGGCTATAAGCTACTCAGTGGCAGAGACATATCTTTCTTATCTTTATATTCTTTGTTATACCAGTCAGTAGTTTATTCATTCACCCAACATTTACTGAGCATCAGCAGCGTTAGGCAGTAGATTAGGTACCAGCGTTACAGAAAAATCAGTTTCCCTATTGTTAAGCAGTTAGCAGTTTGAGGACAAGGAAATAGTTACACTATGGTGTGAGAAGTGCTATGATTGATGCATCTTATCTCAGGTTCTGCCCTCATTTGATATGTAGTAAGTGAATACAAATGATTTTTAGTTATGAAAATACAATTAGCAGTTTCAGGAGAATTGCTATTGATTTCCAGTTATATGTGAATCATCTGTTCTTTAGGTTATTCATGGGATGTTGTTGCTCTTTTAGCAGGTAACTGTATGGACATTTGAGCTTTATATCTCCTGAAGCCCACCTACATAAATTTATTGGAATTACCATTGTGTTATCTCAAAATACTAGGTATAAAAGTTTTAAAATTGTGTATAATTAAAAATTTTAATGTTTTACATTCTCAGAGATTGAATGATTATTTGGTATTATTTTTCACGGAAGAGAAATTTATACCATGATGTAACTTGAGGTTTTTTTTTTTTTTTAAGACAACAAAACTGAAATGCAGTGTATAATAGTGTTAGCTTAACCTTAATTGCTTCCTGCCTTTGGAGTTCTGTGAAAATGAGAATGTTCTGACTGTAACAGTTTTCTATTAATTTACGTATGTGGGATGTTCAGGCTATGAATGGTTGGAATTGAAACTGTTTATACTCAGAGTCAGTACATAGATCTGCTGAATTAATTTTCCTCAGCAGTGATGTAATAGAAGAAATGATAAAACATTCCATGGTCTTTTAATAAATGAGTAGACTGATGGATTTCACAATCTAGATATTTATGTTGTTTTGATGGTGCTACAGCTAGTGATAAAGTTTTCAACTTCATTTTGAGGTATTTTAAGCCATAGATGTTTCATGGTATATTTCTTCTTTGGCCATTTAGCACCAAAAATATGAGCTGTAATTAGAAACCTGGTAGCATGTTCATTACATTTTTGTTTAATTCACATTTGAATTACACAATGTGTAACTTTACTACAGTTAAAATTTTTCTTTTCATTATGGTATTTTCTGAGGAAAAGGGTATATCCTCAAGGTCCATTGTTTTAAAATAAAAGATGTCCGCTTCGCTGGAACAAGATTTCACAGGTGTGACATAGTATTGGCTATTGACTTAATGATCAGGTTTAAATCAGTATTAATCAGAGATGAACTTACTCCTTGGGTTCACATTTTAAACTGTGGCATGTTGAAATAATCGAGATCTCCATCTGCACATCTGAATTCATTTTGTAAAATATGGCAAACAGCTGCATTTCAATCGAAAGCTAAAACGACTGCAGGACATTAACCCATTGAGAAGATTACAGTAGGTTTTCAGTTCCATGTTAACTGTATTTATTAGAGAAAATTGACTTGAGTGCTTCTGCTTTTAACTGGCTTTTTTTTTTTTTTAAATGTCGAGGAGAAAGGAAATAAAGCATTGGGATGATAGGACTTTGATGTGTAAAGAAGTTATGTCTAAAGAAGTTAATTATCTAAAATCAAACAAAATGTGGGTATGGGAAATAATTATTTTAAAGATTCTAATGAGCTATCAGCTCATCATGTCAGAAAAATGTTACTCACCTGCTTGATTTAAAAATGAAATAACTTGACTGTGGAAGGATGATTGTGGTTATAATAAACTAGGTTTGGGACCTTTTACTGATAAATACTCTTGATATGAAACATTTGCAGTAGGGGACAAGTGAAGAAAGCTGCTTTAATGGGAATTTACATCCTGCAGTATCTCCTCTTCAGAGTGTGAAAGCAGGGTGACCGAAGGGGCAGACTGCTCCAGCAGTGTCGCAGGATAATCCCACAGACCGGCATGTCTTCAAATCTGACATGAGTCAACTGAAATCCTGTTTTCGGAGGCCGGGGTTAATACAGTCTTTGAGTTTAATGTTTTCTCCAGGATATTGTATCTTTGCCAGTATTCTGTTGAGACACTTTCTGAGGCCCTTGAGAGAGCCAGGTTCCTTTTTTATCACTGCCTTGATTCCCTAGGACTGTTCCTAGAAGTAGTTGGGTTCCTGTCTATTTTCCCCCATCTTAGATTTGGTGATGTGATTTTTTTTTTTTAAACCTGAGTTCTAATGGTGATGCTTCTTTTCCTGTTTTTTTTGTAGAAAAAAGGACAGACTTTAAAAATCTTTGTGAAAAAAAATTAGGCTTAAAATAAGTTTATGGTCTTTAATAGCATTAGCTTTTTTATGTGCTTTAGAATTTTGGCTTTCAGGCTCAGTTTGAGTAAAATTTGTTTCTTTACTATTCTTTCCTCTTGCATTTGGCCTGGCCCTCAGGGCCCTCTAACTAGACCACGGCTTATCTTGGCAGATAGTTGGCTTTGCCACAGAAGGATTTGGGGTATTTCAGATCTAGCTAACGAGCTAGCCTGCTGTTTATCTGAGTCCTCTGTCCTGTTGACTTTTGAAAAGCTGGTTTTTCTTTTCTTTTTAAAAGTTTATTTATTTTGGGGGGGGGAGAGAGAGAGAGAGAGAGAGAGAAAGAAAGAAAGAAAGAGAAAGATGGGAGAGCATGCATGCAGAAAGGAGGGGCAGAGAGAGGCAGGGAATCCCAAGCAGACCTGGCCCTGCCAGGACAGAGCCTGATGTGGGGCTTGATCCTGCAGACCTTGAGATCATGACTTAAGCTGAAATCAAGTATTGGAAGCTTAATCAACTGAGCCACCCAGGTGCCCCTCAAAAGCTTCTTATATGGCCTGTCTCAGGCAGTGGTTTGTAGTAGTTTTTTTTTCAGTCTTCTTTCATGGAGCCCAGTCCTTACATCTCAGTCCTTGGTGAATAGCCCTGGTTCAGGTTTCCATGATCACTTTTAGCCTCTACTGCCCACCGTTGCCCAGGAGCTGTCAGATTAGAGGATGTATTAATATTAAGAAGGTAAGTTTTGTAGCCGTGTGGAGAATGAACTGAGATGGAAAGAGAGGAGCTCTACCGGCACCTACAGAGAGGGCATAGCAGTAGAACAAGAGGAGGAGCATGTAAGAACGTAAAGTAGAATTTATTTGGTTTCTTACAAAATATAGGATGTTGGAGAAGGAGTCAAAGACCATGGAGATTTTGAGCGAGGATGACCACTAGCAGTAGTTATGGCAGTACTGAAAACTTTTATAAGGAAACTAAGTACTTACTGTTTGTTGAGTTGCTGAATCAGGGTCTTTTAGTGAGATCTTATTTTAGTGATAATATTCAGGTTTCTTACGCTTGTGACTGTCAAATAAGAGTAACCTAAATTTGTTACACAGAAGCTTTTAGCTGATCAATAAAGGGAAGATTCTTAAGTTCTTTCTGTGTATGATAATTATGGTTAACATTGTGTGCTTACTGTGTGCTAAGCAGTGTTCTGAATGCTTTGTACATATTAGTTCATTTAATCCTCACAATAGCCCTAGGAGTGTGGGGTTCTCATTCCCATTTTAAAGATGAAGAAACTGAAGCACACGGAAGCCTAAGTAATTTGCCCAAAGCCCTAGCAGAACTGGGATTTGAACCTTGGCAGTCTGACTCCTGACTTCGCCTAGTTTATTTATTACTACAGTGTACTCTAAGTTTCCAGTACCGCTTTATTTTTAAAAAACTTTTCTTAAATGTTTATTTTTAAATTTATTTTTTAAGTTTGTTTATTTTTTGAGAGAGACACACACACAACAGAGTGTGAACGAGGGAGGAGCAGAGAGAGAGGAAACAAAGACTCTGATGCAGGCTCCAGGCTCTGATCTGTCTGTATGGAGTCCAATGTGAGGCTTGAACTCATGAACCATGAGAATGTGACCCGAGCCGAACTTGGAGGATTACCTGACTGAGCCACCCAGGCACCCCAAAATGTTTATTTAGAGAGAGAGAGATTGAACAAGCGCATGTGCATGGGAAAGGGACAGAGAAAGAGGGAGAGGATCCTAAGCAGGCTCTATGCTGTCAGCACAGAGCCTGATGTGGGGCTAGATCCCACGAACCGTGAGATCATGACCTGAGCCAAAATCAAGAGTTGGACACCAAACCACCTGAGCCACCCAGCTGCCTCATTATTGCTTTCTTTTATCATATGTTCAAATCTACAAATTATTTTTTTAAGGAAAATTATATTGCAATATTTATATGGACATACAAACTAATAGCTAACATTTATTGAGCACTTACTGAGTAATGGTTGAGGCTTTTATCTACTTTCGTTGGGTTGTTATTTTCACTAATTCTTGTTTATGGGACTGCCACATAGCATTAAATAAAATCACATGTATTAGGGTTGGCATCTAATTTTCCATTATGCATCAGCTTAATTATATTGGGGGAAAAAGTCACATTTTAAATTGATGAGTTACTTAACTATAAAATATCACACTGCTTACTTGTGATGTACTGATTGACTTTATTTTTATTATTTATATCTTGGGCTTTGGTTCAAATGAGAATTAGATTAACTCTTAGTTGGAACCTCAGTACGTGAATTAGAAAAGTCAGAGTTGTTCTGTTGTTTTGGAGGGAACTGTGAGGTTGTGCTTGGAGACCCCTGGGCGCTTCCTGAAATATTGCCAGTGACCCTTAGGGCTCCCTGGAGCATATTTTGAAAACCATGGAGTTCTATTATTTTAGTGAGTCTTTTTCTTCCAGTATTTATTGTAAAATTTGTACTAAAATGTTTTTCACTCAAGTCAGTAATATTTGATGCCGTATTTGACTAAGCAGTTTTTTCCTCTTTATTATTTCATTTTAATAAAGAACATCAATATGAACAAATCAGATTTATGTAAAAATTAGGAATTTAAAATTTTCTATACTTTTGAAGTAATTTATAATTGCTTCCATTCTCCATGCATTTATTTACAGTTAAATTCATTTTGTAAGCCCTATTTCTTTTTTATTTAGATGAATAATACTGCAGCCAGCCCAATGTCTACTGCCACTTCAAGTAGTGGAAGAAGTGCAGGGAAGTCGATAAGCTTTGCAGCAGAATTACAGAGTATGATGTGAGTATGTCTGCATCACACTTCTTACTATTTCAGGTTTACTCGTGTTGATAAAAGACAATAGAAATAACAAAATTTCTAAAACTTAACTTTGAAATGCGCACTTTACAAAGTAAAAATGGAATAGTCTCTTAATAGTTTTAAAAGCAACATGCAGAAGAGGCAAAATAGGTTAATAATGCTCCAGTGGTGCTGTTTTTGAAAAATAAATACTGGTTCATCTTTAAAAAAGAATAAACAATCACATAAATATTTTTGCTTTCATTATTCTCTGCTCAAATCTGTGTTATGGATTGTTTATTACTATTTTAGTTTTAGACTTAGAGGATTTGGAGATTGATTATATTCTTGGATAGTTGAAATGTTTTCACAGAGAGGTTCTCTGTTTTTCTCAAGGATGATAATGATTTCATGAGCCTAATTTAAATTAGTTTTTAGTTTTGATAATATTTGAAATTACTATGTTGCTGAATGTTGAGAAAAAACAGAACATTTAAAAAACACGTGTTCTTTTTGAGAAATTGCACAATCATTCTTTCCTTAAGACTCTTTTCAGCTTAATTTCTTGCTTCTTGCATTGAGCAACATGGCAGATCTTGATTTGAGGAGATGTAGCTTACTTATTAGAAATGTCTGCTGGCATAGATTAGTTTTTTTCTTTATTATTAGTTCAGGAGACAATTACCCGCATAAGTGGCACAACACATTAGAGCTCTTCTATTCCTATGGATACAATATTCATGACCTCCTGGGCAATTTGAAAAGAATGTTTCTGTGGAAGGTTTAAGTATCTTCCTCTTGTGGGTGTATATTGATAGGTGATTATTGTTCAGATATATATGCTATTCATATGCTTGATAAACATACTTTAGACAACACTGAGAATGTGTAGGTTATAGGTTCTCCCAATTTTTGGTGTGAGGATCCTTCTACACTCTTCAGTTGTCGAAGACCTTAAACAACATTTGTTTATGTGGGTTATACTTATTAATATTTATTGCCTAGAGTTTAAAACTGAGGAATAAAAATCAGTAATTTATTTGAAAAACAGTAAGCCTGTTACATGTTAACACAAATTACATATCCCTTATAAAAATAATTATATTCTTAAACCAGAAATTGGTAACATAGTTTGTTAGATAAGATGAGGATAAACTTCTATTAATTTCGGAGTTGTATTAGGTGAACCTGGGTTTTAAATTATGGAAAATGTTAAGGGTTTATGCTGGTGTACATTTTTATGTGATAAGCATTTTCATTTTTAGTTTCGTAGCTTAATGTAAAACATTAAGAATGTTTTATGTTGATTCTATTAATTATGTTTCTGAATACTAAATATGCTTTAAAAGGTTTACAGTAAAGTGAAGAAACTCATTTTCTTGTAGAGCTGGTTCATTGATTTACTTTGTATTTTTAAAAGCTTTTAATTTCAAACTCATAAAATTACAGAGACTAGGATAATGAACTCCATGCATCCATCATCCAGTTTTAACAATAATTGTGTTTTGCTAGTCTTATTTAACCTTTCTCCCTAGTCTCCACTTTTCTTTTATGCAGTATTTTAAAGCAAATCCCAGACACATCATATTTTAAAGCTGGTGGCATTTATTAAAACAACATATTTGTTGTAAATAAAAAACAAGCTCTGTAGCATAGGTCAGCACACGGGCCCACAGACTGGCTGCCTGTTTTGGAAAATAAGGTTTTATTGGACTACATCCATACTCATTTGTTATCTGTCGCTGCTTTCATGCTCTATGACAGAGTATTTGTGACAGAGACCATATGGCCTGTAAAGCTGAAAGTATTTACTGTATGGCCCTTTACAGAAAAGGTTTACCTGGTCTGTAGAAACAGCTCTCTGTAAGAAAGCTGTATTTCCTTTTGTCATTTATACTTTGGAGAGGTTCTTCTTAGTGCATTTGATAGATTGCAGGCCACTCAAAACAGAAAAAAATAAAAGCTAGATTCAGCACTTTCTTATTAAATACTTTTGCAAACATCTTCTCAACTAATGTGCTTAAGCTGGATTCAGAATGCAAAAGTTATTGTTGGCTACAGGTTTGGAAGAAATGTACATTTTCCTTCTATTTCAGACCTCTTAGAGAGGCCACTCCTAATAGTTACATTCATCATTTATAGTCTGAAGTTCGTTTTTTCCCTTTATGAATTGCTTCATAGAACAGGAAAAAAGGGCCCAAATTGGGGGAATCTTTTCAAATTTACCAATATTTTCTATTGATGTAAAGTTTTCAGGCTTTTGATGCTATAAGAATTAGTATACATTTATTCTTGCTTATATCACACGTGAAGTATAGACCTAAGTGTTCATGTTTATTTTGTGTTGTAGGAATTTCATTCTGTGAATCCTCCCCTACTCCGTCCCCCACCAGTCCTATCAGGCCTGTTTGTATTATAGTGCTGTTATTTATTTATTTATTTTAATTAAAAATTTTTTAAAAAGTATTTGTTTTTGAGACAGAGTGAGAGAGACAGCATGAGCAGGGCAGGTGCAGGGAGAGAGGGAGACACAGAATTTGAATCAGGCTCCAGGCTCTAAGCTATCAGCACAGAGCCTGATGTGGGGCTCTAACCCACGTACCTGTGAGATCATGACCTGAGCTGTCAAATGCTTAACCGACTAGGCACCCAGGAGCCCCTATATTGCTGTTTCTTAATCTTCTGCTGTCATTTCACCACGAATGAGCTGTTTTACTCTTGTCTCCTGCCCTCTAAATGAGTAACAATATCGTGTCATTTCCAGGGGATAGTTGCAGTGAAAAGTGTCTCATTGTGAAACACAAATGAAATTGTAATGATCTGTTATCAGATATAGAATTGGCAGCTGGTCTGTGCTATTAGAGCCTTGAGAGAACTGACCATGTTTTAAGTTTGTGTTGTAAATTCTACCAGTGAAGCATTCTTTAGTAAGTGTTCTACAGGTTTTAAACTAAGGGATGAACCAGCAAACAGTTGGTCAGTTGGGCATGACAAGGAGCTCTCCCATACCTAGTCGATATAACTCAGCACATTTGCTATGTGCTTCTTATTACAGCTCTTTGAGTAACATGTGCTAGGAGGGTCCAAGAGGCTTTTCATTTTTAAGTTACTGAACTCAAGTAGCCTGTAAATTACAAAGTGAAACCTTTTCAATCCACATTGCAGGTGTTTTAACAAACTTCTTAAGAATTTTGATTAAGAGCACTTCAAGGAGTTTTCATTGGCTATTTTCTTCTTTATTTTACTCATTTATATATTTCTTGCCTTGTTATATTGTACTTTGTCAGGTTTTTGACCTGGTGATGATTTCAGGTTTCACTGTTTGGTAACATTTAGTAATTCTCATGCAACTAAGTTAAAAAAAATAAAGATTTTGTGTTTACATGTTACTTATATTTTGTAAGAATTCTTCCAAAGGAAAGTTTCATCCATAATTTAAAGTTCGCAGATTAAAAAGAAATTTTTTTAATCAGGAGTGTTTTTATTATCTACAATAAAATTCATTCTCTTAACTGTACAGTTCTGCAAGTTTTGCATTTTTAGAAACCAACATTTATTGACCTCTTATCTGACAGTGCCTAAATGCCTTCAAAAGAGTGTAGCAATAGAGAGGGGTTGTGGAGACATGGGGCTGTCATGTGATAGGATGTGAGCAATTAATTTCATGGTAGCACAAAGGAGCGAGTGATGACCTTCTGAGGGTAAGCTTCCTGAGGTCTGTGCTTCTGACTGCTTCCTGGAATGTCCATTAAGTAGTCTGTGAGCATCTCAAACTTAGTATGTCCAAAACTGAACTAGTACAGTAAGATTTGCTTCTTTTCTGGCAATTTTTGGGATGTATAACGAAAACCATTTATTGCATTTAGACTAGGCATTGCTGCATTAGAGTAGGCATAAACAACTAGAGTTGCCTATGTGAAATAGTATCTTTTGGTTATTATTTAGCATTATAAATTAAGAGCTGTGAAAGAATTATGTTCCCAGTTCTATCCTCAGGTTAATCTGACTTTAAAGAGACCTGATATGTAAACATAGGAAGTAACCATAGATGTTCATTAAACTGACACAGATTCCTTAAAATATTGTGTTTCCCCTCTATGTTTAAGGTTTTTAGGAAATTAGAGAAAAATTCGTAAAGGTAAACAGTGCTGGCATTAATGGATTGCAACTTCAGAGATGCTTTATTAATACTGATGATAATAGTGAATGCTTCTGCAGAGCACAATGTGTACCAGGCACTTCCTGAATCCTTCCATATACCATTTCTTTCTCTCTCTCTTTTTTTTAATGTTTATTTTTGAGAGAAAGAGAGAGACAGAGCATGAGCAGGGCAGGGGCAGAGAGAGATGGAGACACAGATCTGAAACAGGCTCCAGGCTCTGAGCTGTCAGCACAAAGCCCAGTGTGAGGATGGAACTCACAAACTGTGAGATGATGACCTGAACTGAAATTGGACGCTTAACCGACAAGCCACCCACCCAGGCGCCCCTCACCCCCCCCATTTCATTTAATCTTCACACAACCCCATGCAGTTAATACTGTTACTCCCCTCTCATAGATTAGATGAGGAAATGGAGACACAAGTTAGTAACTTGCAAAAAATTGCCATTATAGTAAGGGGCAAAACCTGGTGTTTAAGTCTGGGAGTCTGACTCCATCAGAGTCCGTACTTTGACATATTATGCTAACCTACATTTTGGTCAATAAAACTTTGATTCCAATTTATGAAATTTAGTTTACAAATGTTTACTAATTTCTGTGTAAGTAGTGTACTATAATGAAGTAATGGGAAAGCTGAATAATTATCTTTAATTATCTTTAATTAATGAGGTCTAATTTTTATAAGTAGTATTGGATTGTTACTTTCATATAATAATAGCATTTATTTCAGTTTCCTATACCTGACCACCAAATTATTTTAAGCAAGGCCATGTCAGTAATGTAGAGAAAGTATAATTTTTCATTGAAATTGTATATTTACTACCTATATGCTCCTTATTAGATGCCCCTATTTGTGATATGCCATAATATTGGATAAGGCTACATTGTTGAATATTCAATGTAATATATAACATAATATGAATATTTAAATGTTCCTTTCATATTCTATCACTATTAAATAATTCTTTAATTCCTGATTCCTGATAATTTAAATAACACCAAAATACGTGGATAAACTTATCCTTGTACTTTTTGTGGAATGCATCTGTTTGGATTATTTTAATATATACGTTGGTTTATAGATACAACAATAATGAGGATTTTCAAATTATTTAAAATGGGTCACAGTCTTTCCTTTTGAAAGTAAGAAAATGCTAAAGCTGATTGAGAACACAAAAGTGCCATGTAACACAAAACACTGTGTATCTTTTCAGAAAGGGAAATAAGGAAATGTTTATGTTGCTCCATCCAACTGAATGAAGTGCTTGCATTGAACAAGTGTGTCATCTTATAAAAGAGACAATATGCAATTTTGAATTAGTGCTGAAATACCTCTATCAGTTATCTCATGAAAATAAAGTTAAGTAGGCCTTTGAGTTGAGCATAGTATGTCCATAATTAGTAGGGAGAAAACCATGTTGCTCACTCTTAGAAATGAATCCTTAAAATTCAGGGAGATGGTCATTTTGGTAATTTTGTAATGAAAATCCTTAGTAATGTAGGGAAAGATAGGTAAAAATTCATAGATTCGTCATTCTAAAATTGTAGTGTTGTTGCAAATTATGACTGGAGAATGGGAATACTATCTCTGAACTAGTCTGATGGTGAACCAGGACCTAGCCGATATGCAGTTGCATATAGACTTCACTTGTCTTTAGTGTGAACATTCATACATTCCACTCTGTTCTTGAGTGCTTGCCTAGACTCTGTCTGAGAGTGTTAAATAGCATATATTTTTTTTAATGTTTATTATTTTGAGGGGAGAGAGGGAGGGAGAGAGAGAGAGAGAGAGCAAGTGCGTACGCAAGAGAGCACTCAAGTAGGGCAGGGGCAGAGAGAGGGGGAATCCCAAGCAGACTCCGTGCTGTTGGTGTAGAGCTGGACCCAGGGCTCCATCCCACCAACTGTGAGATTGTGACCTGAGCTGAAATCAACACCTAACTGACACTGCCACCCAGGTGCCCCCACCCCACCTTTTTAAATGTTTGTTTATTTTGAGAGAGAGCATGTGTGAGCTGGAGAGGGGTAGAGAGAGAGAGAGAGAGAGAGAGAATCTAGCATATGGTTTATGTACAGTGTTAACCTTCTAAAACCTGAAAACAGAAATTTTGAAATACATTTCTCAGATAAGGGATTGTGGGCTTGCATCTACTTCATAGGGTTTATTTGAATATGAAATGAGATACTGAGTCAAATCACATAGTTCTTGTTCCTGACACATAGTAAACACTATCCTGTTAGTTGTTGCCATCATCTTATAAAAAATGTTATCATCTAGGGCACCTGGGTGGCTCAGTTTGTTGGGTGTCCTGCTTTGGCTCAGGTCATGATCTTGCGGTTTGTGGGTTTGAGCCCTACATTGGGCTCTGTGCTGACAGCAAAGAGCCTGGAGCCTGCTTCGGATTCTGTGTCTCCCTCTCTCTCTGCCCCTCCCCGCTTGCACTTGGTCTCTGTTTCTCTCTCAAAAATAAATAAACATCAAAAAACCTAAAAAAGAAAAAAGAACCCTTAAAAAATGTTACCATCAGCATATGATTAGGAAGCTTATAAAAATGTTGCAAGTGCAGGGGCAAATGTTTGCAGTTTTGTGGGAATAATTTTTATAATTACAGGGAAAAGTGATTTGTCTACATTATAGCCTGCTGTCCAGTAGAACTCTCTGCATGATGGAAATTTCTATTTCTGTGCTCTTTAGCATGATAGCTGCTAACTGCATGTGCCTACTGAGTACATTAAATGACTGTATTTGACAACACAGAAGAAATACAGAAAATGCAAATTATACATGGACTACTTATTTTCTGGGTTGCTTATATTTTTATCAAATTTGGGAAAATACATATTACATGTTATGACTTTTTTTGATTTAATAATTTTTACTTTTAAATAAGTGCTGTTACCAGTTTTACACTTCTTACTTCTTCCACTTTTATTTTGGCTGTCATTGTCCCACAGTTCTTTAAAGATTTTGGGATATTAATTTTTGGTTAATTTGGTCAGATTTGATTGAGAGGTTTAATATTACATTCATGTTCCATTTTATAGAAAGTATAGATAGTACTGAAATGTGTTAGTTTCTTAAAAATATTCCTTTGTGAACTTATATATTTATTTTTCATCTTACTGAAAGTCCCATGACTGTAGCTCTGAATGTATTGTATTTGATTATCATGCCAGTGTGCATTTAACTAGATTTGAAAAATTACTGGTAGCTGCAATGTTAGCATTATGTTATACAGTATTATGTTAATTCATTTTTTTTAACATGGCTGAGATTTTGAAAACTTGTTATTTTCAAATGTACCAAATTCAAAATTAATTTTTAGGTGCAGTAGTGGGTGGGGGCACCTGGCTGGTTAAGTTGGTAGAGTGTACGACTGTTGATCTCGGGGTTGTGTGTTCAAGCCCCATGTTGGGTGTAGAGATTACTTTAAAAAAAATAAAAATCTTAAAAATGGTAGTGGATAAAAATGGATTCTTCAATACTGAAAATATGTCAGAAAGTGGTTAGTACTTTTGGATAGGAAATGAAAATTTGCTGTCTACCATTATGTATTGATTGCCTCCTGACAATCAAGTCTGTTGATACGAATGTAAATGATTCCTAATATGAAAGAGATATAATTTTATATAAAAGAGTAACAGATTTTTAGTATAGGAGAATGAATCCTTTTTATTTTGCCAGTTTGTTGGGTCTAAGATTTCACGGCTGACACACAGCTCTGACTCTAAGGTGTGAGATGGATACACAGTTTTGCATTACATCCAAGGAAATGAGAATTGACTTATTCTTGGATGTATTTTAACATGTTAACATACATTAACATGTTTGTATATGTTTTTGACATACTAAGATACATCACCAAAAATATATATTGGTGTGAGTGTGCTACCTTTTGCAAATAGTTTTTGACATCTCTGCATAGATATTTAAAAAAATCCTAAAATATCCTATGCTTTTTAAAGAATACTTTAGTCATTAGGTTTTCTAACTGGCATAACTTTTTTTTCATGGGACAAAGTATAGTTTACAAACCGCTGTTCTAGGTAAGAGAAGTGGGAACTAATGCTTAATCTTTGACTGCTTTCTTCCTCTTTTTTTTTTCTCATCGATTTCTCTGTGTGAAAGAACCATGTGTTTTGCCATGGCTGAGACAGTGTTTGTATCCTTTTGTGCTTTTTCCTTGCTCCTGTTTTACATGGGTTAGGGGCGTGTTTCTAATAGGGATAACAATACACTGGTAATATGTTTCTTCCAACTATGGGTGAAAGTAAACTTTTTGGGCTGGTCTGGCAATCAATTGATACCTATTTCCTCAACAAAAATAGCATTCTCTTTGTGGAATTAAACCCAGTCAAACTTGGAGTACAACCCATTTCTAAGTCAAATACTGCCTCTTCCAAACTGAATTCGGGTTTCATAATATCCTGTATATCTCTAATCCTTTCGAAGGATATGAACAGAGATAATACTTGTTTTTAATATACAGTAAAACTTATCTGGAATCTATAATATAATAAAATATACGTTACTTAAAGGGTAAATTAGTGTAAAGGACAATAATGGCACATCTGAGTGATTTAGATAGCATGATACAGTGGAAAGGATTGTAGATTTGCTTCTGGGAGATCTTGGTTCACTTCTGCCTTGGTGGATTCTATATATTAAGAACAAAATAACCTCCCCCATGCCCTCAAAAACCTCTAAAAGCATGGAAATATTATGGGTAGGGGGAATTGTTATAGCTACATTTTGTTTAAAATGAAATGTCTTTTGTATTTCCTTATTATAGAAGCAGTTTGTGTTTTTTTCTGAAAAAACATCAGGAGATCTAGAAGGAACATACCATTTTGAACTCACTGAGTTAAACCACTATTAATGCTTTGGTATTTATCTTTTTAGTTCCTTTCCAGTGTATATAATTTTTTTTTTTGAATGTTGAGAGAGAGAGAGAGACAACATGAGCAGGGGAGGGTCAGAGAGAGGGAATCACAGAATTCGAAGACAGGCTCCAGGCTCTGAGTTTGCTGTCAGCACAGAGCCCGATGCGGGGCACTTGAACCCTCGAACCGTGAGATCATGACCTGAGCCGAAGTCAGACGTTTAACTGACTTAGCCACCCAGGTGCCCCTCCAATGCATATAAAAAAGCTCATATTGTAACTACTATCGTATAACTTAGATTTTTACTTTTAAAATACCATAAGCTCTTTCCATATTGATAAGTATATGTTATTATCTTTATAGCTGTAGTGTATATTTTTGTAATACTTCAGCATTACAGATAGGATTGTAATGAACTTTATAATACAGTTATAAATCTAATCTTCTTTCTCTTCTCCCCCGACTCATTGTTTTCTTTCTCTCTGTACTATGTGTGTGTGTGTGTGTATGTATGCATGTGTGTATCTTTGAGCATGTGACTAGATATTTTGTTAGGACTAATTCTTTTAAGGTTTTTGTTGACCTTTCATAAAGGCTTTAATGAAATGTAATTCCACCAATAGTATATATAATATACCCCTTGCCAGTATTGAGTAATGTGACATATATATGCTTACATTTATTTATATGTAAATAAATAAATAATTGAAGTAAATTGACAATATTATGTTAGTTTTAGGCGTACAACATCATTTAACAATTCTGTGTATTATTCAGTGCTCACCATGATAAGCATAGACACCATCTATTACCATACAACATAATTATAGTATCATTGGCCATCATCCCTATGCCGTACTTCTCTCCATGACTAATTTATTTTATAGTTAGAATTTTGAATCTCTTTATCTGTCTTTTTGTCCATCCCCAAGTCCACCTCCCCTCTGGCAACCATCGTTTTCTCCTCTACATTTAAGAGTCTGTTGTTTTGTTTATTCATCTGTTTTGTTTTTTAGATTCCACATATATTTGAAATCATACAGTCTTTGTCTGATTTACTTTACTTAACATAGTACCTCTAGGTCCATCCATCTTGTTGCAGATGCCAAGACCTCGTTCTTTTTTATGGTTACGTAATATTCCTTTGTACATAAACACCATGTCTTTATCCATTCATCTGTTGGTGGACACTTGGGATGCTTCCATACCTTAGCTATTGTGAGTAATGCTGCAGTAAACATAGGGGTGCACATATCTTTTCAAATTAGTGTTTTCATTTTCTTTGGGTAAATACCAAGTAGTAGAAATACTGGATCATATGATATTTCTCTTTTTAAGTTTTTGAAGAACCTCCATACTGTTTTCCAGTGGCTGCACCAATTTACATTCTTACCAGCAGTGCATGAGGGTTCCGTTTTCTCCATATCCTTGCCAACACTTGCTGTTTCTTGTCTTTTTGATGAAAGCCATTCTGAATGGTGTGAGGTTATCTCACTGGTTTTAATTTGTGTTTCCCTGATGCTTAGTGATGTTGAACATCTTTTCATGTGTCTGTTGGCCATCTGTATGGATTCTTTGGAAAAATGTCTGTTCAGGTCTTCTGCCTATTTTTTTTCATGAGATTTTTGGGTTTTTTTTTTGATGTTGCGTTGGATCAGTTTTTGGTATATTTTGGGTATTAACCCCTTATTGGATATATTATTTGCAAATCTCTTCTTCCATTCACTAGGTGGCCTTTTGTTTTATTGATCCTTTCCTTTGCTGTGCAGAAGCTTTTTATATATTGTTGTAGTCCTAATACTTTATTTTTGCCTTTGTTTCCTTTGTGTGAGTAGACATATCTATAGATGTGTTGCTAAGGCCAGTGTCTGAGAGATTACTACCTGTGTTTTCTTTTAGGAGTTTTATTGTTTCAGGCCTCACATTTAGGTTTTTAATTTATTTTGAGTTTATTTTTGTGTATAATGTAAGAAAGTGGTCCAATTTCTTTTCCATGTAGCTGTCCAGTTTTCCCTGCACCATTTATTGAAAAGACTATCTTTTTTCCATTGCATATGCTTGCCTCTTTTGTCATAGATTAATTGACCATACAGATGTGGGTTTATCTCTGAGGTCTCCATCGTGTTCCATTGATTTATGTGTCTGTGTTTTTTGCTAGTACCATACTGTTTTGATTACTGTAGCTTTGTAGTATAGTTGGAAATCTGGGATTGTGATACCTCCAGCTTTGTTCTTTCTCAAGATTGCTTTGGGTATTTGAGGTCTTTTGTGTTTTTTTATTTATATATGCTTACATTTATATGTATTTTTATTCATGTGTATTTAAAATACACATGTTATCATGAAAGAATTATTTCAGTTTAGGTTTTAATTGGTAGCGCATTCACACATTTAAAAATAGTTACAGTTATTCAGTGAAAAGTTCTATCCTTGTTGCTTGTTTTCTTCCCTTTGAGTTACAACTTCTGTCTTGTGTATTCCTCCAGAGTTTGTCCACGTATAAACACATAAGAATATATTCTTATTTTTCCTTTGTACACATGGAGTAACATGTTATAGACATTCTTTTGTATTTATTTAAAAATTTTTTGGGGCGCCTCAGTTGGTTAAGCGTCCAACTCTTGGTTTTGGCTCAGGTCATGATCTAATGGTTTGTGAGTTTGAGCCCTGCATCAGGCTCCGCACTGACAGCACAGAGCCTACCTGGGATCCTCTTTCCTTCTCTCTATGCCCCTCCTCTGGTCTTTCTGTCTCTCAAAATAAACTTTAAAAAATTTAGTAAAAACCCTTTTTCCAAAAAAATGCATCGGGAGATCTCTGCATAGCAAAATAAACAAAAGAGAGAAAAAGAATGTTTAAAGTCTTCCTAGTATTTTTTAGTTGAGTTACTGTTTCATGAACTAAAGAGCCTAAATAAACACAAGGGAGCCCTTTATTATTCAAAGGAAACTGAGGCAACTTCTAAGTGTGTTACTTAACTCAGAAGAGGTAATAAGATCTTCATACCGATAAGCAAAAAGAAGAAAACAAAAGCAATTTGTACTCCCTTACCAAGAGAGACTCTTATGCTAGGGTGTGTGTTTATGTGTCTGATATCATTTATTTAAGTTTTTAGTAATTTTTAGCTATTGCTGTGATTTTTGGTACCCTTCTTCTCCCCACCCCCACCTTAATATACTGTGAACAGTCTCTGTGTTATTAGACAATTATTGTATGGATCTCTTTTATGCTACTAATCGCTTGTTATGGAACCATTTGGTTATTTCCTCTTTTTTCACTTTTATTAAAAATAATGTAATAAAATCCTGATACCTATTACCTTAAAGTCTTAGAAGAATTTTTGAATCTAAAACCTTTTTTGATAGTAACTTACTAATTTTTCTTACAGGAAAATTGGACTGATTTATGTTTCCATCAGCAGTTGTGGGAGTATCCCTCTTCATCTCTCTCCAATATTTAATAGTTGTGCTATTTTACAGCTTTTTTTTTTGACTACCGAGTTTGAAAATAGTTTAGCCATTTATATTTCTTTATTTGTGGGCATTTGTTCATATTCTTAGTACAATTTTATTGGGTTCTTGCTTTTCCCTATTGTTTACTGAAGCTTTTAATATATTAAAGGCATTGGCCCTTTGTTGATCATATATGAAAGTCTCTCCACCCCCCCATCTTTTTGTTTTTTTTAAGGTTTGTTTATAGGGAGTGGTTTCTTTTTAATATGCGAGTTTTCATTTTTAATGTAGCTAAATCAGTCTTATACTTCTTTATTGCTTCTGCCTTTGACAGAAAATCCTACTCTCAGGGCACCTGGGTGGCTCAGTCTGTTGGGCGCCGACTTTGGCTCAGGTCATGATCTTGCGGTTCGTGGGTTTGAGCCCCACATTGGGCTCTGCGCTGGCAGCTCTCTCAGAGCCTGGAGCCTGTTTCAGATTCTGTGTCTCCCTCTCTCTCTGACCCTCCCCTGCTCACGCTGTCTCTCTCTCTCTCTCTCAGAAATAAATAAAAACATTAAAAAATAAAAAGAATACAGACTGTTTGAAAAAAAAAAAGTCCTACCCTCAGTTTTTGTACATATCTTCTGGTACTTACACTTCAGCTTTTTAATTTCTACAGTTTAATATTTAATACATTATTTTGTTGTATAGTGTCAAGGAGGGTTCTAAGTTAAAACAGTTTTTAGAGGGGCGCCTGGGTGGCTTAGTCAGTTAAGCATCCTACTTCAGCTCAGGTCGTGATCTCGCAGTTCGAGCCTCGTGTTGGGCTCTGTGCTGGCAGCTCAGAGCCTGGAACTTGTTTCAGATTCTATGTCTCCCTCTCTCTCTCTGCCCCTCCCCCGCTCATATTCTGTCTCTCTCTGTCTCAAAAATAAATAAACACACACACAAACCAGTTTTTAGATTGTATTGCCAGTGGTCTAACCACCATAAATTATATATAAGCCTTCCTTTTCCCTCAATTGAAATGCTACCTTTATCAGATAATAAATTATTATTTTTGAATTTTCTGCTTTGTTCTATTAAATTGTCTATTCCTTTGCCAGTACTACATTACTTTGGTTATTATAGCTTCTTAATATGTTTTAAAATTTGATATTATAGTTCAGGGTCATCCGCATAACTTTTCCATTTAAAATATTCCTTGTCTCTTTTCCTATTTTTATTATTCCAGATGAATTTTTAGGGATCATTTTATGAAGTTCCAAAACAAATTCTAAGTGCAAATTTTAAGCAGTTTCATTTTTCTTTTCTTTTTGTGCTTTCTTGCTGTATACTTGGATTTCAGACATTGGTCTTTTGGTCTTTGCAGTTCATTTTACTTTTAAAGTTGATTAATGAAATAATTTTACATGTAGAACAGTTATTTGAAGCAGCACTGGATGGAAACTAATGAATGAGTTGGTTAACTAGTGTATGATGAGAGACTCGGAAGAACTTCTCCGTTTTCTTTAATATTTGTTTTTCTTGCTTGAATGTAGAATTGTGCTGTGCCTGCAGTATGTAAAAATCAGCCAGACTATTCCCTCAATTTTAAATCATGCAGTCATTGTCTTATTTTTGAATGATGAACATGACAGGGAACAAAAGACTAGCTTAATTTTTTTATAGCTATGTAAAATTGTATTCTGACTAATGAAATTACTTATATGTAAGGGTATATATGTAATATAAGTTCTAGAGAATAAATGTAGTTAATATATTTATTATATAAATGCATGAGCTAATTTAAGCTATCAAATAGATTTTATTTTGACCATATTACCGAACCTGTTTTATAGTAGATCTATGCACATTTATTACTATATATAAACCCAATACCAGGTCTAATTTAATCTTTTTTAAACTGAAATTTCATTGTTAATACCATGTGTTGCAGTCCACTTGTAATGTAGTGATGCCCCAGGGCACCGCAGAGATACTCTGCTCCTATGATAAATGGTCCCACTTTGCTACGCTGTTTGATTTTACATATTTTTATAGAGTTTTTACGTTTTCTCTCTTCGCAGCTACTAATTTTGTGGCTGTCAGTGTGCCCCACTCTGGCAGTGTTTCACTTCCCCCTTTTTTGAATGCTGCTTCACCGGTCTACAATAGGCTAGCAGTCAAATTTGTTCGATTTGTATTTAAAATAAGAGTTCACAAGCCGGAGACATTCTTCTGAGAAAAATCCTATGATCTTTGGTGCATAAACTTAGTATCAATTTTGAGAGCTGAGTTAACTTACTTCTTCGTTCTGGTTTTGGCTCTATCTTTAAAGCTGAAGTTGTCATATAGCAGGTCAGAGTTTATTTGTAAGTGCTATGTTTAGGACTAAATCTGTTTCCCCAACACAGCCATGTGAGGAATTTTAGTTAGATTGGTGGGTTAGTTCAGTGCACACGTTTTTTTCTTTTATGCATTAAAAATGCCTAAAGCAATATTTTCAGCTATGCCTAATTATTATTCATATCATTTTGAAGAAGTAGGCAAGATCACTGCCTGGGGTAGGTGAGGATGGGAAGTAGGGAAGCTGGAGGGGAGGGTAAAGGTTTGTAATGGTAAAGGGAGTTAGGGAGTGAAAGCCTGTTAGGAATATGCTTAGTCTTGCCTAAGTTGTCATAGACTCATCATCTACAAGGGCTCTGACAGGGAGGCTGTATAATTTCTGTAGCAGTGCTTAGCTGCTGGAGAAGAGAGATGATTAGTGATTTGAAGGGCAGATGTAGCAGAATATGGAAATTTAGATGTTCTAATCACTGAGACTAGGCTGGTGGGGAAGGAGGCATAGAAAGTATGAAAGAGTTGGAAAAAATGGGAGAAGGAGAGGGTGTGGAAATTTCAGTGAGGTATAAAAATAAGTAGATTGGAAGTGGTAATTAAGAGAGCTGAACGAAGGGGCGCCTTGGCGGCTCAGTCTGTTAAGCATCGGACTTCAGCTCAGGTCATTATCTCACAACTCGTGAGTTCGAGCCCCATGTAGGACTCTGTGCGGATAGCTTAGAACCTGGAGCCTGCTTCACATTCTGTGTCTCCCTCTCTGTCTCTACCCCTCTTCCACTCATGCTCTTTTTTCTCTCTCTCAAAAATAAATATTCAAAAAAATTAAGAAAAAAGAGCCGAAGGAATAGAAAATGTAACAAAATGGAAGCATCAGCTTGGACATCTCAATGTCTAGGAAGACTTTCCTGGCCTATTTTGTCTTGTTAATTGGCTTTGTGTGTGCTGTGGCACATCATCGTCTACTCTTAAGAAGTCCTTATTGTGTGGCAGGAATCTTTGCTTGTCTGTTTCTGTTCCCCACTGTAAGCTACATGACTACAGAGATTGCTTTAATTTGCCTGTTTTTCAGTACCCTGGTACCCATGAATGCCTGGTAGGTGTTAAATAGAATAATAGGAAGTTGTGTTCACAGTGGATAGTAAAGTTTAGGTAGACAGTCTTTATGGGAGCTGCTTATGCTGAGAAGCGGTCAGAAGTCTTCAAAATAGAACAGGTAGGAAATTGGGATAGGGGTAGTCTATCTCCTACTATATGTCATATTAGAAATTCAAATTACTACTTTATTTTGGTCATCCCCTGATTTTTTTAAGGTTTCAAACATTTGTGAATCATACATCAAGTATTTATTTTGCTTCCTTATTCTTAACTTGGGAACTGAAATTTTACCATTCCCATTATTCTCTTACTGCATTAACTTTAGTTTCTTCTTTATCTTTGCCTCATGAGAAACATTTTTAGGTGTAATGCTCTTATCTATATTTAGAGCATCTCTGATTTACTTGAGATTTCTACTGTGTCCTTAGAAAATTGTAAGATATATGTAGTGTTTGGTTTGTAGAAGGAAGTTTGTAGAAGGAAATGTTTGTCTTGTGGAGTCATACAAATATGAATGAATCCTTTTTAGCTCTCTTTTTTTTTATTAGTTTTCTTTTTTATACTGCTGTGAGATCTTTGCTGTTTATAAAATTCAAATGATAACATCATTTTTCAGATTTCTCATGTGAATTAGATCATGTATGTCAGTCATTTATATAGGAGATTGATAGGTGTTCAGTATAATTCTCTGGATGAATGTCTATGCCTTTTAAATTAGTTTGACTTCATAGAATTATAGATAGAATTGAACTTCAGCATATCTTTGTAGAACCACCTATCTGTCTTCATTCAGGCACAAAGCAGCCTGGTAGTATCAATTACTTAGACTGAATGGAAAATCTGAGAGTCTTTAGAAATTGTTTAAGGCAGTTTTTTTACTTACTGGTGAAGAAGCCGAAGCACAGAGAGAGAAGGTGGTTTGCCCTAGAATGTGTTGTTGGTTAGTTTTGGTTTCAGGATCACATACCTGGTCTTCTGAATGTCAGTTCCATTCACTTTCCCAGACCCTTTCTGTTATAAATTAGTGTTAGTTTGACTATTTGTCCCATATTCCTCATTAAACTACCAGCATGACTCAGTTCTTTGTTTTACTTTTGTATTTGAGATGACACAACAATATTGGACCCACTTTAAAGTGACGAGTGAGGTATGTACTTGAAGTGCGTATATTTAAAGCACAACTTCTTTATGTGCCTTAATTCCTGTGATCATCTACTATAAACTGCTCTGAAAGTATAAAGACTTCACTCGTGCAGAATGTCTAAATTTCCTGATTAGAACCTGACTTTAAACTGACAAAAAGAGCTTATCCTTAAAATTTTTTGTTCCTTTCATATGTTTCATAAGCTTCCTTTAAGAGATGCAGTGACCTAATTATGACCACATTTCAGCAGCCAGATGTTATTTTTACAAATTATTCTTTGGTTTGAAGGTAGATTTTTTTTTTTTTTCTCTCATCAGCTCCCAACATTTAGCCTAAAGCAGTGCCACCCAGTTTAGTCAGTATGTGAACTGTTGTCATTGATCTTTTATGAGATAAGTGGCTTGAAGTCAGTCCATTAAGGATCTGACTCTTGGACATTTCAACTCAGGTCTTGATCTCATGGTCTGTGAGTTCGAGCCCTGTTAACCAGTCCTCTGCTTCCCTCATTGAGATAGTTTTACTATGAAAAAAGTGGAGTTAAATGGTGTACATAGTGATGCAGTTGGTTCATGTTCTGGTGCAAACTCCTTTACATGTACTATAAAATGTAAAAACATTTTAAATTGATTCATATTTAATTTTTAGTTGAGTCTCTTAAGGCTTCTCGGTATAGAATTATATTGTCCACAAATAATGGTCATTTCTCTTTTAAATCAAAACTTCCAGACTGTTAATAGCCAAGAGTGAGGATAATGGAACTTTTTACTCCTGATTTTAATGGAAATGTTTTTCATATTCACTAGTCCGTATGATGTTGTCTTTTGGTTTAGAGTAGTTTAAATCACTTTGAGGAAGTAGTTTTCTATTCTTGAATTAAAAAAATGAAAGAGTTTACTTTTATCAAATGCTAAAAAGGTAATCTTTGATGTGATGTATGCTTTTTTCACATTTGACCTTCTGATGTGTTACGTTAACAGATATCCTATTATTAAGCCATGTTTACAATCTCATGGCAGCTTATTATATTATTAATGAATTATAGCTCTAAAATAGACACTAATCTAGAACTCACGTATAGTTCTAAAATAGAGAGTAACCCAGAACCCACTTGACTTGTGTGTATCTTTACATATAGTGCTAATACTACTTTGAATTACAGTTTTGGCTCAGATCATTTTTTTTTCTGTGACTTCTAAAACCTTGAAAAATCGTAATTGTAATTTGGAATCACTTCCCAGTTTTACTTGAATGTTTCTGAAGCAAGGACAAAACTTTTTAGAAGGAGCTAAAATCTAATAAAAGAACAGGAACACCATGAACTGATTATGCAGCATATATGGGTAGAACAGTGTGTTAAGCAATCATTCTTTGGTTGCTTGTTTTACAGTACTGACAGATGTCCTGTTTGTCAGACTTTAGAGTACTTTAGAGGTTATGCTACAATATTAGAATTTTAATGACGAAATATAAAGGCTGTCAAGTTAAATTGATGGAAACCAGTGAAGCAGCCTATTGGTTATAAGGAATAAATCTTGTAATGCATTGGTTCCCAGATTTTAGTGTGCATTAGAATTAATTAGCTTAGATCCTTGCTAAACCATATGACTGCTGGGCTGCACCTCTAGGGGTTTTGTTTCTGTAAATCTGTGGTGAGCCAGTAGTTTGCAGTTCTAGTAAATTCCCAGGTGGGACTAATGCTAATAGTCTAAGGACTACAGTTTGAGAGCCCGTGCACTAATGTTGCCTAGCAGATAGCAGAGACCCCTGATTTATCAGTAAATCACAGATTTAATTTAATTTAAAGCAGATGGTGCTTTAAAGGAAACTCAGCAGGTAAACCAAAAGCCAAGAAACTTAATATTTTTCTTAACCTTTATTTTTAGCAGACTCATTAATGGGAGACTGAGGGACAAAATGTAGAGAATTACTGTGCTTCTATCATTGTGATTGTAAATATATTCTTTTTTTTTTCCTCCTAGTGAAGTTGTCCCCAGAAGTAGTAGTACTTCAAATTTAGATACCCCATTCATATTACAGTTAGTAACATTTATAATCAAGGTCACATTGATTATATAGAGACAAAATTTTATCATATCGGTGAAGAGATCATAAATATAAACATTTTTAAGTGGCTGGGTAGCTCAGTCTGTTAAGGATCTGACTCTGGACATTTCAGCTCAGGTCTTGATCTCATGTCTGTGAGTTTGAGCCCTGCATTGGGCTCTACACTGACAGTATAGAGCCTGGTTGGGATTCTCTCTTGGACCTCTCTCTGCCCCTCCCCTGCTTGCGTACGTCCTCACTCATTCTCTCTCTCCCTCCCTCCCTCTCAAAACAGATTCTCTTTCCTCATCTATCTTTTCCCCACTCATGTTCTCTGTCTTAAAAAATTAAATATGAACATATTTATTCATAAATGCATTTATTCATAATTTACTAAGCACATATAGTATGCTATGCACTATGCGTATATTCACATAAGTAATCATAAATTGTGATAAGAGCCATGAAAGAAAATGTAAAAGGTACTGTGAAATAGTGGAATGTGAAAACTTAATTTGGGGAAAGGCTCTCTAAGGAAATTCGTTTTAAGCTGAAACCTGAAGGGTTGGTAGGAATTTTGGCCACACAAAGAGTTACAGGAAGAGGAAGTAATATTACCATCACTAAATAGGCATTGTGCTCTAACATCTTTCCATATATAATTCCATGTAATAGCCCTGTTACTTGGATAATATTATCCTCAAAGTTTAGATGAAGAAAACGGAGGATTAAAGAAATTCAGTAGCTTTATTCTAAAGTTTACCTAACTGTTAAGCAGGGGAGCTGGAATTTTATCAGCTCTGACTCCACAGCCAAAATTTTAACTCCCATGGTACGTTAGGGAGATTTGAGAATATTTTCTTAATTATTAAATAACATAAGTTGTACCTTCCTATTTTAGTTTTTCTTGTTTTTACAGCAGAGCCCTGTGTTCTTTTTCTATAAATTAGACTTAAATATGCCACCTGAGGGATACACACATACATATTATTAATACACAAGTATGTACACCTGCATACATACTTATATATTTATATTTACATAACTTTAACTTTTTCTGATTTTAAAATAACACATTTGAGAGACTTGGGAATCTCTAGAAGAACAAAAGAAGGAAATAATCTTATGATCCAGAGATAACCATATTGACATTTTATTATGTTTCATTATTTCAGTATTTAGGCACTTATGATTTCTTTTGAATAGTAATCCAGTTGTGTATACAAAATTATTACTGATAAATAAATATACAGCATTCAAATGAAATATACAGCTCTTTTTAGAATTCTAGTGATTTTTAAAATAGTTTCATTTCATAATATATTGATTTGGCCTTCATATGTGTAGGTGAGAAGGAAGAGGTTTAACATTTTTTATGAAGTCACATGAAAGCTACTCTGTTATAGTCTTCTTTGGGAGTCAAATTTGGTAAATCATTCTTTAACCTTGTTGGTCTGATGGAGTGACATTTTTATAAGAGATATTTATAATCTAATTTCTGTTTTTTTTCCTCATTTAAACAAAAATTTTTAAATATTTTTTATTTATTTCTGAGAGAGAAACAGCATGAGCAGGGGAGGGTCAGAGAGGGAGATAACAGAATCTGAAGCTGGCTCCAGGCTCTGAACTAGTTGTCAGCACAGAGCCCGACACGGGGCTTGAACCCGCAAACCGTGAGATCATGACCTGAGCCGAAGTCGGATGCTCAACCGACTGAGCCATCCAGGCGCCCCTGTTTTTCTCATTTTTAAGGACTATAAATAACTTTAAATAATAAGATCTAATCTTAACTTGTAGTTTACCATTCAAGAATATTGTGCTAATAGTGTCACTAGTTTTCGTATGTCATTACTTTTCATTAACTGATTTTCATCTTTTACATGAAATTAGTTTTGTGAATACAGCAAAATAAGCCATTTGGATTTCAGCCTTCTATTTAAAGGATAGTCCCACAGGATTATGTTTCTTTCATTTGAATTTTTTAGTCTCTGCCGTGTGCATACTCCTTTGTGTTTGTAGACAGACCCCAAGGATGCCAGAAGAGTTTAAAAATATGTGGAATATAAGCCTTGCCGCATTTTATGTTTATTAACCAACTTTAAAAAATATTAAAGGTCAGATTTTGTTTTTATCAAACTTAACATCTTGCCTTAAATGATATATGCCTATTCCTTTTGGGTTCATTATGTGTCATAGTGATTTGTGTTGAGGTATTTCTTTTGTGCACATCTACCTCCAAAAGATTTTAAATACAATTGCAGAACTTTACATTTGAAACTTGAGAAACAAGGAAACACATTTTAAAAACAAAATCAGAACACCATTGCCTAATAGTCATACATAAATCAGTGAAATAAAATTCATTTTAAAAAGCATGATAATCGTTCACTGTAGTTTAATTTACTGTAACTCTTATTTTGAAGCTGGTGAATGTAAATTGAGTTTAAATATTAGCCAGATATCATATTATTCACATGTAAGCCTTAAAATGATGTGTGTTTATAATTCTTTCATCTTAGCTTCTTTCTTTGGTAGTAAATTTTTATTGAAAATGTCTCTAGTTTTTAAATATATAAAGTACCAATTTTTTCTTCTCCAGCCATAAAAGTCATTTAGAAAACATTTTTCCTTTTTTCTTTATATGCTATTTCTTTAGCATGTATTTTTTCTGTAACTGTTATTAAATCTCTTTTCCGTCTTTTTATTTTTTGTTTAGACAGTTGTTCATCTGTTCATCCAGTCATTCATTAATTCATTCAAGAAATATTTAGTTAATTTCTGTTGTATGGTTGGCATTTGGATTGACGATGTGGAAAGAAAGGGAATGAGAATTCCTCTGTATCTATGCTAGCAATACTATGAAGTATGACTCTTACGTATCTTTTCTCATGCGGTCATCACACAAAATAGGTTTTATCATTTCCATTTTACAAATGAGGATTTAGGTTAGGGAGGTTTAAGGAAGTGCATAGAGAACATAGTTTATAAGTGACAACTATGGTTTGACTCCAGGAGTATCTGATTTTGCAGTGTTGCTTGCCTTCTGATGTGGGAGTCGACATGTAAATAAAGTATGCTTCTTGTCTTCATTGAGTGTGTAGTTTAGTATGGTCTGTGTTTTGTGAAGATATCTGTGAGGTTGCTCAGGAGAGGGGGTGAGGGTCTAGATATCTTTTCAGTCCTTCTCCCTTGCAACCAGAGTCTCTGCTTATTGGGCTTTCTCATAGCATTTCATATGAAAAATGGATTTCGCAGTTAAAAAAGGCTTCAGTCACTGGTCTGGAATTTTTATATGTTTACTTATATGTGTAGGTAGAGAGATGGTCTCTTATGCAGATAGAAATTGAGACAGAATGATAGACAAATATGTGAGAATGATGGAAAAAAATATGTGAAAAGAGTGACAAATAACACTACTGTGGGAATATAGAAGTGGCTAAGAGGATTTTCACTTAGGACAATGAAAGCTTGTGAAAATAATGCCATTTGAGTTCTGTCTTTAAGGTACGGTAATATTTGGCACTGTGGAAAGTTGGGGGCAGGGTGGCAGTGAGGATAGGTAGGGAACACTGCAGGTAAGGACCAGCATGTTCGAAGACCTAGAGGTAAGGATGAGGCATATGGGCAAATCATTTAATATGTTTGGAGAGAAATTTATTTATAGGAAATATAGGCAAAACTGTTCATTGGTATCAAAATATGGAAAGGTTTGAATGCTTGGAATGTTTGGAAAGATAAAGGTATGATTTGTGTTGATACTGATTAAGAAGAATTGATTATAAGCTCCATGTAAGATGGATTGGCTATGGGAAGACCTATTGTATCAGGCCAGGTAATGGCAGTGGGAATGAAGAATTGGAAACAAATATAAGTGATGATGGAAGGATGGATTGTTAGGTACTGGGGACTGATAGAATTAGTGAATTAGTTACCAACTGGGATGCTGATGGTGCTAAGTAGCAAGTTTGAGTGTTGAGCTTTGTCTGTTATGTTAGGTGATTCCAAAAATATACGAGTTTGTTGTACTTGTTTTTAATAAAATGGAAAAGACAGGAAATCAAGATGAAGCCTAAAAATAATGAGAATTTTCCTCCATGAAAGCCTGTTGGGCCACTTAATTATATAGTCAACAGTATCCCTACAGTAAATATAACATTGAGTATTCAGTTGAATCTTTAATATCTTTGAACTCAAGCTTAGGAAATAGCAAATGAAATAGGAATGAAATTAAGTACATTTCATTCATTCATTCATTCATTCATTCATTCATTCACTTTATTTTGTAAAGAGGCTAATGGAAAGTCTGATCTCAAGATTAGTGTTTCCAAATTGTGTGTTCTGGAGCCATAGGAGTTTCCTCATGGAACTCCTGGTTCCTGTTCTCTTATTCTGGTTTTAATCAGAGCAGATCTACATGTATTTCTCTTATGGATTGGGTTTGCATTTTAAAACTTGGTGTTTGAGCAGCATTCCATAGCTTACAAAAGTTTGACACCATTGACTTACAGCAGCGGTCTCCTAAACAGAGTTCAGGGAACTTAAATTCAAATTTAAGCCTCAAAATTTCAACTTTCATGAAGAATTCTTAAGGTACATTGATATTTTAAGTAACAGATGTATATAATTTATAAACAAATGACAGTTGTGATCACCACACGTGTATTTTACTGATGGGGTATGTTAAAAGGTGAGCTGAGCTAGAGGAATGAAAAGGCAGTAACTTTGGAGATAATATTTTAATGAGTATTATTATTTAACTAAGTTTAGTCTTTGAAAGTACTTGGTTTGCTGACGATTTTAAAGTTTCATTCTTTGGTAAAACCCTGGCCAGCTCATATTTTATATTCCCATGTAAAAAATACAAGCATGTTCTTTTAGACAAGTGAATGGAAGTTTGAACTTTGTTTTTGTAGTACTTAGTTATTGTAATTTATATTGAATATACTTGCGATTTTTCTTAGTGTCTTGACATACTTTTCTCCTTTCAGTGTCTAAACATCCATGTGAGGCAGGCAGCTAGGTGGATAATTTTTCTCTTATTTCACTGATGAGGAAAGTGAAGCATGAAGAGGTGAAGTTATTTTTCATAAAGCCAAGCAGGAAAGTAAAAGGGCTCTAGAACAGAGTTCTTCCACTTCTCTGCCTTTTTCATGACCTTTTGTGCCTCTTAATCATTGCCCTGTGAGTGCCTTCTGAAAGCTGGATCTAGGGCTTCAGAAGCAAAGACCCAAAGTAAAAGATAGATGTCAAGGATTCAGTAGAAGTCAGCATGGTGAGATCAAACTCGGGAGGAAGAAGTTGAATTTTAAATGAAAATGTTAAACACTTAGGCATCAAATGGCAAAAAATCGGTTCTTCTTATTCGCAAATTCCTATTGGTTGGTTGTCAGTGGCTCCCTTAAGACCTGAGCTTGAGAAGGATTATGGTTCTACAGAGTCTCCTTGGGAAAAATGCCTTCACTCTGGTTGACCTTATGTTGATTATTGGAAATAGTCTTCTATCTAGAATATGATAAATACGGCAGAATCATAGAATTTGGGGAAGTCTTAGCATTATGTAGTTCAGTATTGGTAAGGGAAGTGCAAATGAAGTGTTTTGTCTTTTTATATCCTTGTAACTCTACAACTAGATTGGAGTTCTCTCCACTTGAAGCTCAGTCCTTTAAAATTCTAATATGGTAATACTAGAAAAAATTGGGCTGAAGTGGGAAGCTTGGAGAAAACCCAGAAAATTAAGTGTGAAAAATTCAAGAGGAATAATTTATTAAGACTTCTGTGACTGAACTAATCTTTCTTTTTTTCCCCTTCTTCCCATGTAAACAAGGATTTATTAAACAAGCAACAAACCATTAAACATTAGAAATTATGAGGTTAACAGCCTTAAAATTAAAAAATCCTGTTCATCAGATTCCATCTTTTTTTTTTTTTTTTTGACGCTCAAGAAAGGAGCTTTGATTTTTGTTTGATAAGGCAACACATCTCTCTCAGAATAATTAATGAGGTCTTGATAAATGCACATTTATGTGGTACACAGAGAGAACAAGGGAAAAATACGACAGTGTTCATGTCTAGAAATTGGAGTAGTGATTTGGGGATTGAACATTCTTCCTAGGATCAGTCTTTCTTTTATATTTTCTGATTTCCTGATTGTACTACTTTTTCTTTTTAAATTTGTTTCCTTCATAGGATACCTATTAGATACTTTGGCGGTCTGAGCAAGTAGGTACTGGTCATGAGGAACATTTTCATAATCACCCGTTTTCTTCACATATATCAGTCCCCCAGATTTTGATTTCATTTTGTGTAGTGGAGACTTTCCTCTAAACTCATAGGAATGAAGCCTGCTTTAAAGAATAGTAGATGGTAACTCATAAACCACTCTGCATATAAATAGTCCCTTATACTTAAGAGATTTAAAAATTCTATCCCTACCACTTATTTTATTGTCTCCCTCTCTCAGCCTTGAGTCTTGTGTTATCACATGGCTTTATTTTTTTAATGGTCTTCCTTTCTCCATTCACTCAGTATATTCCTCTTTTTGTCTTTAAGGCCAGTTTACCTTTCATATTCAGCTGGTTTTTTCTCCAGGCCTTTCCACCCAAGAGTAAAGTGCTGGTTCATATACAACTTCTTGCAGAAAAAGTTGACATGCTTTTTGTTCTTAATTTTCACTGGTTTTAAACTTCGTGATAAGCATATTTTTTGTGAGCTCTTAATTATTATTGATGTTCCTATCATAAAGCCATTATGCTTAACTGATTATGTTACTATTCTAGGTGATGTTCTAAGGGAATTAAATCTACAGCTCTGGGCTCTCCATGGCAAGTTTCTAAGGCAGTGCTCATGTGGACACGAATGAAAAGAAAGTTGAGATGGCAGAATGAAAAGGATGAAGTAGTGCACGAGATGACAAGCGAGGGCTTGCATGGTCTTTTTAAGGGTAGAGAGCAAGAATAAGTATGTAGGCAAGAGGCAGTGTAGGCTAAATAATTGAGAGACTTCTCAAGAACTAACCTGGATAAGAACTAAAAGGAAGTTCAAAGTTCCACAGTCTAAGAAATCCCTTCAGAGGAGATAAGCCTGTTGGAGTCCTGTGATCATCACACTCTTAGAATACTGTAGACTCCAGCAGGTGTGTGTGTTTGTTTTTTGTCATTTCTACTTCATACCATCTTTTATTTCTCTCAGTTAGGAAATTTGAATTATTACTTGGCCTGACAATTTTCATATATACAAATGTCTTCTGTATATCCTGTTTTATTCTGTACAGTAATCATGGAGTGGGAAAGCAACAGGGATGGGCATCTATGATGATAAAACGCCTAAGAATAAAAAATCATTGTAATGTATCAAAGAGGGGGATTAGTTGGAAAATGAAAGTCTGAAGTCCTGTCGGCTTGAGGCGTCTGCTGGCTAAGATTCTAGAAAGGGTAATTAAAGGCATGATTTGTGAGCCACCAGAAGTTGAGTATCAGAAGCCAAATGGTTTTGGTCAGTAGTAGCCATGCCTTACAAACTGTGCTCCGCCAGGGCTGTTAGGTATCTGTCTCTAGAACAGGGGACAAATACTATGGTTTTCAACTTCAGTAACATTTGACAGATTTGTGGTAATACATCATTGACAACAGGGATAAACATAGACCGGTTCCTAGTTAATACTGTTATGCAGCTTAGTGATTTACAAAATGTGTCAAAATATTGAGGACCTTGTTTTCCAGGAGAGAGTTGGGCACCCCAGGACCCTGTTTCTTGTTGGAAGAGCATCGACTGAGGGGTCAATGTGAGAGTTCTCTTTAGTTTTGAAAGTCATCTTTTAGAAGTAGTAGTAGATTAGACTTTTCTGTCAGTTTCTTAAAAGTTTCTCAGAATTAGAAATTAGGAGTAAACTACCAGGTACTCTTCATTCAGCATCAGAAAAGAACTTTGGAACCGAGATGAAGTGGACAGTTTCGGGGAGCTGGTAATATAGGAACAAGCTGGACACTCCCTTAATTGAATGTTGTTTTGAGCAGGGTTTCTCAAACTTTGTTCTTCCTGGGGATCTTGTGAAAGTGCAGGTTCTGATTCCGAAAGTCTGGGGTGAGGCCTGAGGTTCCGAATTTTTATGCAAGCTTTCAGGTGCTGCTGGTGCTGCCACTCTCTGGACCACACTATGAGTCATCAAATCTAGCCTCTTAAGAGGATTTCAGGATTGGAAAGTTATTGTATGTGTGTAATAACTGCAGTGATTTTTCCCGACTGGGTTGTAGACACTTTACATGCATGTGTCATACTTAATTTTCATGGACAACTTTCAAGGTAGGTGCTAAATATCTTGGCAGATGAAGGAATTGAGACACAAGGAGCTTAAGTTTTTAAAATGGGTGTAACTGGGATTTATTTTTTATTTTATTTTATTTCTTACATTTTTTTTTTAAGTTTTTATTTTAATTCCAGTTAGTTGACATACAGTGTAATATAGTTTCAGGTGCACAGTATAGTGATTCAGCACTTCCATGATTGGCCCAGTGGTTATCATGTCAAGAATAGTTTGTGTAGCTGGGATTTCAGCTTAACACCAAAACCCTTGCTAAGTCTTTGTGTTTATGAGATTCTGTGGTTTTTGTGAAACTGGTTTTCCCACATAAAAATAATTTCTAATTGTAGGAGTTCGCTCTGTTTCTTAAACTTGAGCACAGGGAAGAAATGCCAGCATCATTACCAGCGCGGAAGAAATGCCAGCATCATTACCAGTACCAAATTCATTGTATGGGTTCATGTGAAACATTAAAACATTCTGTCCCCTACATTTTTTAAATTGTAATATTTATATTTTTTTAGTTGAAAAATACTGGCAAGTATAAAAATATATTTCATAATTCTTCTCTTATCCAAACATGATGATTATGACCATTTTGAGTTCCTCTGATAACATGTACACCCCTGTACAAGTATACAAAATATTGAGATGGTGTTGTTTACAAGATCTTTCTTTTTCCCCTACAAGGCACAACTTTGATAAGGACAAAGTCAAAACTCTTCATACTTTACCCTCCCCTGTTTTTCTCCTAACTACAGGCAATACTACTGTCCTCTCCTAGGCTGCAATCTCCTTTTCCCAGCTCTTGCTTCTCCCAGTGACCAGCTGCCAAATTCTGCTGCTGGTTTCTTTGTAATTCCTCTTCATTTTAACCATGTTTTTCACGTTCAGGCTGGCACATCACCATGCCATCCTAAATGTATTCTCTGCTTCATTGGTTGATTGTTCTGGCTGTGCATAAAACCTTTGGTCTTTTCTCACATCTTTTCTATGGGTGACTTCTGATGAAATACGTATGAACCCCTGCAGAGGTAAACTGAAGCCAACAAAGCATCTTGCCCTACCAACTTTTCTAAACCAGATCTTTTTCTGTCTTGTCCAATGCCAGGTAGAGTATGAGTTTGCCTGCTTCCTTTTCTGAAATGTGGTATCTAGGATTTTATACCTGCATATATACTTACTTAATTTTGATAAATGTTTCTACTTTATTCTACCTTATTAAAGTTGTTGGTGTGATCATTACAACATTATGTTTCAAATTAAAAATGGATGCAGTATGTTTGGAGAGGTTTGTTGATGTTTGCAGATGTTTCAGCAGCTTTCTCTTCTCTCCAGTTCATTCTTTAAGTGAATGTCTCACCTACCTACCATCACCTGTGGCTCCTGGCCAGGGCATTTTTTCTCAGGGGACCCATACAGACAGTAATACAATCTCACAGCTTTATTCCTGTCTTCTGTCAAAAAAACAAACAAACAAACAAACAAAAAAAAAACAGCAACTAGAACTCTTTTGTGGCTTCTTTAAGAATTTTTGTTTTTAGTAATAGTGGAGAAATGGTTGTGGATGAATTGGGATGAATAGTATATGTTAAAGAGTCACTTCCAGAATCATGTACATAATCTCTTTGGTGGGCAAAGAATGTTATCTTTATCATTGGATCTTTGGGAACATCAAAGATTTAAGTGAGTAAGAATTTGAGAAAGTGTAATTAGAGATTAAGATTTAGGGATTAAAGTTGTCTTGTTCACTTAGCAGGAATATGGGTGTGTAAGCCTTTTTAGGGAGAACAGTGAGACCATGGTAAATGGAATATTATGGATTATTATAGAAACGAGGATTTGACTCCAGATCTGACTGACAAAAAGGCCATGACTGAAATAATTATGGTTTTAATTTTATAAATAAGGAAGGATTATAAATTCTTATGTTTAATGTAACAGTTTGATTTTTAACTCCTAAAATGGTATTTTCATATCAGATGAAGTATATAGGGTATGGTGTGGATATTGAATAAGATCATTGAGTATGATGATTGGTTAAGAATGATTTAATTCCTTGGAACCTTCATTTTCTGATCAAACCTGACCGAAATCTTATACCTTGGTACATTCTTTAGTTTTATTTTTCCTTAATCTCTTTGGTTCTCACTGACCAGTATTACTTAAAGATCTACTTTGGTAGAATTTGGAGTCTCAAAGATGATCTCTTGTATTTTGTCAATTTAATAACTTTAATGATGTTTCTGAGAATTGATACCTGTATAGATGAAATTGGGGATTTCATATAACCTTAACTTCATTAAGGTTATATATTTATCTATCTATCTATATAGATATATAGATCACTATAAGATAGTCGTGGAGAGGGTGAAAGCTTGGGTTTGAATCTCTGCTCTTCGAATGTATGCATGACCTTAGGCAGGTTTTATTACCTCATATTACCTCAGTTTCCTTATCTGTGAAGAATTATAATACCCATTTCATATAAAGGAATTCTGAGAATTAAAGGAAATAATGTTTATAAAGGGTTTAGCACAGTGCCTGGCACAATAAATAGTCAACAAAGAAAAGCTAACGTAAAAACAAAATAGAGTTTCAAGGTGTAGTCTTAGAGGTATGTTGGGCACATATATTTTCATAAAAGACATTAATATGCACTTAATTAAATATATTTAAAATTTAAAATACTAAGTTTTTAGAATATATACTTTGAATACCTACTTAAAAGAAAGAGAAAAATATTAGTATTTGGAGATG
>NW_027530179.1:3621001-3805299 GCF_008692635.1 Crocuta crocuta
TGTCTGTATTCCTCTTATTGAATTATCTATGCTTCTGACCTTTTTCTTATTAGTATTACTTGTTGGACATATCATTGTCTAACACCTCTACTAGATGTAGAAAGTAACAGATTCAAATTTTAATGTTTTCATTCTGGTGAATAAGCTTCGCAAATGTTTAGGGGGAAACAATTTGGAAATGTATATATTTTGTATATACATCTTGTCTTCGCTAATTTCTGGCCGTATTAAAAGTTGGCTTGCTCTTGGTCCCCAAATGTGGCTAATTTCCTTGTAGAGCTTTCTTTAAAAAAATTACCAAGCCCCTTTCGTCTCCTCTTCCTCCTCAAGGCATATTCCTCAGGTGATTTTTGATCTGGGCTGTAACAAACCCTGTGTAGCCCTGTGAGCCCTTTAATGGAACATATTTGCTCAGTCCTTTTTTATTTTTATTTTTTTTTAACACATTATGGTTGAGTTAATAAGGCCACTGAGTTTACTTTGCAAGATATGAGATATATGGCAAATAAAAGTCTCCTTTTAACAAAATTTATCAACTATTTGTGCCATCTCTGAACTTAGATTACTCATTATAATGATTGTTTTTTTTAAATATTTATTTACATTTATGTCCAAATGGGTTCTTTTTTTAAAGAAAAATATAAATCAGATAGGCCATTAAACATACACATATTGTTATTTTTAATTTTATTCTTATATTACCATATTTCTATGTTTTATGATATCTTGCTTTGAGTAGGTCTCATGAAATGGTTGATAGTAGTGTGCCCTTAGCAGGACCTGGGCCTTGGGGTGAGGCAAGCAAAGAGCCTAGGGCTCACCATTTAAGAAGGCACTCACTTTCTGGGTTGCGTACAAATAAGGACCTCCTTAAACGTTGTGCCCTAGATGCCTGCTTGCCTCACTGTAGTCCCAGCCCTGCTTCAGAGAGTAGGCTGCATATAAATGATTTTAATTTTGGTTTAGCATAATCACATGCATGCTTGGATGTTTTATAAAAAATTAATGACAGAATGAAAGTAATGTAGCCAAACCCAAATATATATTACCCAGAAAAAAAGTTAACCATTTGAAAAAGATAACATTATCCTTTATTCTTGACTGTTCAGTAATTTTCAGAACTTCAGAAATTCCAGTTCAGTAGAATCTTGTCTCACACTGAAATGTGTTTGGTTGTTTTATCTACTGGCGGCTACCTAAAATCTGTCAAGAGTTTCTTAATTTGTATATAGTACATTCAGCTCTTAAACTTATGGCCATGATAGAAGTAATAAGTAGTGACTCCAGTTTTACTACATTTTTATTAATAATTTTAGAATTCTTTGAGAATTTGTCTATGATTTTTCTTTCTTTTTTTTTTTTTGAATGCTACATCTGGAAATGCTCAAAAGTTGTTTGCCTTTTTGAGAGAACAGTTTGCAGTGAAAGTATAACTCCTTTAGAGGTGAGGTTCAAGTTAACGAATGATGAACCATAATGTGAGGAAGCATAATATTGTGAATTATTATTTGGCAAACATGACTAATGCAGGCATTAGCTGCTGAAGCCATTAATAAAGTACCACTTGTAGAAAGCTAGAGAGATAGGTAACACAGAACTTTCTCTGTAAACTCTCAGAAGGTAAACTAGAGTACAACTTAGTTTATTCAATAAGGACCGAATTCTCTAAGTTTGATATGTTTGTAGGCTCCATGATTAATGTGTAACTAGAATATGAAAGTGAGTATTTAGAGCCTGTTAAAATTTGTAGATGTGACATCATTGTCAAGGCAGACGTTTTATTTCTTAAAAGTTAGAATTTATTGAAATGTGCCTTTTTTCCAAAATAAATTTTTATTTCTACTTACAGTGGTGCCAAAGTAAGTTTCCCTAAATAGCATTATTTAATATTTAGGTCTGCTGATAGTGTTTGAAAAAAGTAAACACCCATAACAACCAAGGGTGGAGGAGTATCTAGATTTGTTTTTAGCTTTCTTTTTCATGGCTTCTCAGAAGTGTGTCATATTATAAATACATTCAAAATGTTTTTGCTCTGAGGATATGTAGCATTCCTATAAAGGTTAAATCAATAAAAATGATTTGGACACATTCCTAAGCATGGCGAGAACAGGTAGTCCGTTGTTTTAGGTACCCCTGAGTTCCTGGAGCAGATCATTATGGCGTAGCAAAAGAACTTACTAAAAGTTGCTTTCTATGTGTAGATGCATCAGCTTAAAAAAAGTAACATTTTTCTGGCCTTCAAGAAATGAATATTTTTTAAAGTAGCCCTGTGTATATTGATTTAATGATGGGTTTTAAACTCAAAGTTTTGAAGCTTTTTATTTTTTTCTTCCGAATGCTGAAGAAACATCATAATTGATAAGGAAGAGGTACGTACAGGGAAAATGCAGTGGGCAAGCCTTTCCAGCCAGTTTAGAATAAGTGGTAGTCTTACTATTAAAGAAGTATCGCACAATATAACCAGAAAATGAGGAAATAGATGGGATTTTTTTTGTTTTTTGTTTTTTTTGTTTTTTTTTTGCCAGTTTAGAAGAAAGCTATGTAGTCACTGGGATTTTATCTATTCATTTGAGCCGTTCAAAAGGCAAGCATGTATTTAAAAGCATTAAATTTAAGCATATATTTTAAGAAGCATATGTATTTCTCTTGTGTTTAGGGTTGGCTTTTTAGTGTGGTATCGTTGCTAGATAGAGTTTTATTTCATGCATCTGTTTGCTGTTTTCTTGTTCATTTTGTATGTTTGAATATGTAAGTTTGTTTAAGATTATATGTAAGTTTTCAGATCACATTATTTGCACAGCTACTTTCAAAAAATACCTTTGTCAGCTTATAATACGATAATTTTTTAAAAAATCTCCTTTAAAACAGCATTGTGGTATTGGATTTTTTTGGATAACGGGACCTCAATGAATTGATCATGTATTTGGCTGGTTAAGGTTTAAATCAAGGTGGCAAATTTGAGTTACATATATTAATGTAGTGTCATTATAGAAAATTTCTTCTTATCATTTTCTACATGTAATATATAATTATTTTGTGAATAAATACCTAATGAAAAATATTTTGTCATGTTATTTGTTGGAGCACATTTTATTTCACAACCAAGAAAATGGTTTGAACATGTCTCAGTAAAATTTTTTATATATATAAATGTATCAGAATATAGTGGTTTAACTATTTAGTAATTAATTTGTCAATTTAAGCCAGATATTTTACTCTTATAAAAAAGTTATTAAAGTGTTTCTTGATAGATTTTGATTTTATCATCATATTTTTAAAAATAAGAATACTTATGAAAATTTTAAAAAGCCTAAACAGCATATGGCTCCATTTTCTTTCTGGATCTTTGTGAATGGTAATTAAAAAAAAAATCTCTTTATATGTTTTCTCTGGTCTTATTGGTACTCTAAAATATTCTGCAATATACTTATGCATGTTATAAAGGAAATGCATTGTTAAATCTTTATGACTAAATCAAGAATGGTGCTCCTCTGACAATGCCACTTGTCCTTATCTAGCTTAGATAATGATGTTTTTAAAACTAGATGGACACTAGTGGCAAAAAGCTTTGACAATCTTATTAATTTTCCTCCTAAGATAAAAGTACTGAAAGACAGAGACAGGAAGGGAGGCAAGAGTTGGGAGTGGAGAGACAGAGAGAGAGAGAGAGAGAGAGAACATACTATGTGTGTTTAGTGTTAACAACTTGCGGAATGTAAAGAATTCTGTGTGAAGTTAGGTTTTAATAATATGAAAAAGAAGACTATTATGGAGAGGAGGTTGGATTAATGATCAAAGGTTTGGATTACATTGAATTTTGTATCTATGTTGCTTTACAAAGGTACTGTAGTACATTGTGTAAGTACTATCTGCTTTATGGAGTATCTTAAATATTTTCATTTTTGCATTGAACTCTATTTGAAGGAACAGTAGATTTTTTTCTGCATTTTGTCAATAATTGAATTACTTTGAAAGATTTAAAAATTTCATGAGTAATTAATTAATAAAAATTCATCTTACTAGATTACCTTTTATAACCAATTAGCTTGCCCAGTACTAAGATGTTATTGTCTTAATGGAAGTTTTCTCTTGGAAATTTCTTTTAATGTTGTAGTATTTTGAATTGGGTGATAAAGTTCTTAGTGTGAAATGTTTATATACTTTTACAGCTATTCATGTTATGGAAAACATATACTGATTGATAGAATATAGATTATTAACATAAAACGTTTTCTTTCTATATTGAATATAATATAGCAAAATACTGTATATAATATGTAATATTGCAGATTTCTGTAATGTGATAGAATTTTATGAAATAATTCTTAAAAAATCGGTTATCTTTGAGTTATGTTTACAAAAAATCTTATAATAAAATTATTGATTAAAGGGAATCTGTGCCCTCTATCTTTTGGATACCTATATGTCTGTTTTCTAGGACCACATGTCACCAATACAGTAAAACCAGTGGATTAAAATATTAATTATAGAATATAGCACTTACTACCATTGCAGCTTCATAGTGAATAGTCTTTGCTTAGATTCATTAAAGTAATTTTTAATCATTTGATAGAAATAATGATAGCTTTTCACTTAAAGATTATCCTGGAAGTTTGAAGTTTAAATTGAAAAGTTCGGTAGAGATATTTAAAAATAGAACTATTACTGCTGAAACAAAAGAAGCAAATTGTAAATCACGATGCCTAATTTAAATTGTTTACCTAGGTTATAGGCACTGAGTAAATATATAGAAAATAGTTTACTTATTTCGTTCTAAGCCAGAGTTGTTCTTTGAGAGAGTGTCAATCAATATATCTATTAGCAGATTAGTTACATTCATATTTACCTTTGTGAACTGTAGTAATTCACCTTATAATCAGTGTTTAACTATTTTAAGTTTATGACTGGAAAATAATGTCCTTAGGTTTTACAAGCATAGTTTTTGATTATTTTTATTTTGAATTTCCCAGTAGATGCTTGATGACTGTTAATGGTTTTACAGTTTGACATTTCTTTGTTAGTATACATGTAAAAAGTAATTGGTTATCTCTTACAAAAAACTACTAACAGTACCTCAGTTAAGTAATTTACAGTTTTTTTCCTTGTTTACAATCATTATCTTAAGCTCTGTAGTCACTTAAGTGTTTGTATTTTTGTGCACTTGCAAATGCATATACGATGTACTAAAATTTTGAGCGGATTGATAGTTGAAAGAGATTTAAGTTACATTTATGTGGCATATATTTTGTTTCTGTATAAAAATATGTCTGTCTTCATATAAAGTTCTGTGGAATACCACAGCATCATTATTCGAATTTTTCAAAGAGACTGTGCGTATGTTTTTCAAACCTTATTGGTGATGTTAATTGTGATTTTGCTAGCATTTTTCCTTTATTATTATTATTATTATCATTTTTTTTGCTTATACTGAATTACAAAATGGGTTTAGTTGTAAGACATCTGCCTATAAGGAATTTGTAAACAATGGTTTGGCACACTGATGGTTCATATAAATTTTAGAGCAACCTATAAATGCATAAATTTTTGAGTTTTAAACTTAGTGTTTTATGTAATTGTACTTGATGGCATAATGATTTTAGTAGCCCCTATTGATGTAAAAAAATTTAAAAAGCCAGGTTAAATGAAAAGTAAAATAAAATTCATTTATTTGATATTGTGGTCAGAATTATTTGCCTTGTCCAGGATATTTAGCTGTACCTTGTTAAGAATGTCACTTCTCTAATGTTACTCACGTGTTATTTCTTAAGGGATGGCAGTAGAAATATTGCAGATAACAGACAATTTAAGCTGATTGTGACAGTAATCGTAGATACATGTTTGAGAATAATGTTAACTTGGTAAATTTTCTGACATCAATATAATTTTAAGGTATCTTAAACATTATTAAAAATTGCATTCATTTAATATGTCAGTATGGTCAGAATTCCTTATGGGCAGTTAATTTAAGAAATCAAAACCAATTAATCAAGTAAACTAACATTTATCCTCTTTTTAATTAGAACCAAAGTCACATTTGGTATGATTTTTGGTCCTAGAATATGTATTTGATGTTGAATTTATGAATAGTAACAAGAATATAAGGTATTTTGGGGAGATATATCAATGAATTTTTTTTCACTGCAAGTATTAAATGCTTATGTATAAATTAGCCTTTAAAGGACTCGTAATTCTACAGCTAACTTTATCTGGAAATTCTTTTATATATCATGGTAAATGATGGAGTTTTTATTTACTAGTTGAAGCAAGCATATTTATGAGAAAAATGCTTTAGAGTTAACATCCTGTTCAATAATAACAGTAGTAAGCACATGAAATGTTTGATATGGTGTAACTTACATCCATCTAACATTAGTAGTTCCAAACCTTGAATCCTTTGTTCTTAAAAAATAGTATAAAGGAGAGAAAATTCCAAGAATTCATCGTAAGATGAAGATATTACATACAATGTAATAAAAGAACATCTAATCTCAGTTTCTCTACCGATCTTTAAAAAGTTACGTGGGAACGTATAGACTGTTTTATATGTTTGCTGTTAAAAGGACAAAAGCTTGTGGTCAACGGTGGTGAAAATTGTAAGGAAACTCCCTTTGAATAAGGTATAGAATTTCCCCATTATTGTTTAGAATTGTAACACATTAATCAGAATACATATCCACTGAATTCCATAGTCTCTGAAATGGCAGTATATTGTAGTAAGGTGTGTATTTTCATTATGTGAGACTTCCTTTTCTAAATATTTGTTTTAAAATAGTAAACATTTTAGATTTCATGAAGACTCTCCTTATACTTGAGACAGCTTAGACTGTTTTCCTCTTTAGAAAATACCATTGGGGTTTATTGTTACCCTTATTATTGGAGTTCAATGACAGTTTTAAATTTTTTAAAAAACTTTTTGGTAGAATGTCATCTTCAGTGGAATTCATTGGTATAGGAGAAAAAAAATGCATGCAGGTAACCTAGTAGGATATCTCTGCCTAAATTAGCATTGGTTTTATTAGTACTTATTTAATGATAAGTCTTAAATGGTAAATGACTAGAAAAAATGGTTACTCTTTTGTCACATTTACGATTTTATTTGCAGGAAAGATTTTTTCATATTAAAATTAATTTGTCGATTTGACCATATGTGTAATATTTTTTAAAGAGACACTGTAGAGGTAGACTGTTCCGGTGACCCCTCTATGTAAAAATATCTCTGAAACCTTTTATTAGGTAATAGCATTTGTGATCTTAATGCTTTTGAGGAGCTTTTGCATGACCTCACTATTAGAGTTGTCACATTTTAGTCTCCTGGAACAAGGGTTAGGGCAGCATGGAAGGTTGAAATTGGTACGCTTTGGAGAGGAATTTGAGATGTTACCCTGTTTTGCCATCAGTTTTCAAGTAGGTACGGGTGCATCATTAATCATAGGAAATGCAAAAATAAATAATCCAGTCCCATTGGATTTTTTTATATGAATACTTACCTTTTCCCTTTTTTGTATATACAGTTGAGGTATTTAGGTAACCCCTAACCTTTAGCTTCAACAAAGAAGTACAGTATAAAAATATTACCACAGTTTTCATGTGAGCAGCTCTAGAGAGGGGGAGAAAAAAGCCCTCTAGATGGATATTTGTTGAAAAAAAGTTGTGATACAGAATGTCTTAACTCAGCCCCAATACAGTACTTGAAGACCACCAGTGTATAAAATTGAAAGCACATGAGTTTTGAAGCACTAGAAAAGGTTTGTAATTGATTAGCGCTGCTTGAAAGTATTGAAGTACAGTGAGTTTTGATTTGTGAATGGTTCTATTCAATAAAGATTAATTCTGTGTGTTTGATAAAATCTTAGTGCCTTCAATGAGTTAGTTTTTTCCTCCCTCTGCAGTTTATTTAACCATCAAATATTTCAGTGTTCTTTTAACAAACTGGAACATTTCTATCTTACTGAATTTAACTTTAGCATGACTGATTTAAACAAGTCAATCTATCAGTGATTAGTTTGAAGGGTGTAATTGAACAGATTAATTTTTTGTTCTTGTAAAATAACTAAAATGTATCATAATGTTATCATGTATATTTCATGCCTTCTTTGTGATTTGGAGACCATTGGGAGGTTCATACAGGCTAACAAAGTATTTCTCTGTGATTTCTTTTGACTCCTTTGCATTTTAAAATGTTTAAAAAAATTTAAGTGAAATCTTTGTTTTTTATATAAAATTAGGGTTATTATAATTGTATGTAATTTATATTATGAACCTTTGGGAATTGCATTGACAGTTTTAACTTTTAATATATGTTAGAGTTGTCTTCTGTGTATGTTCTTGATTTTTTAAATTGTCTCCCTGGATTTTAGAAGTTAGCTGTCTTATTTTAGAAGCAAGTCATACCACTTTGACATTAGTAAATCTTGAAACTATAAAGTTATTGATATAGACTACAACTGTTACTTTGGAAATCAGTGTTTACACATCAGGTTTAGTCACTGTGATCAATTACAAAGGTTTTATGTGGAAATTTAATCAGTTAGCTGATGTATTGTCATAAGTAAGTTCTTAATTGTGAGACATTCCATGAGTCAGATCTATCATTTTCAAGAGACTTTATGATAAGTAATGGGCTTTTGGAAAATTTTGAAAAATGCAGATGGAAAATTCTTGTTTAATTCAAGGTAAATGGTATGCTGAGAGAGCAAGGAAGCTCTTTCTGTCTCTGTCACACACAGACACACACACCCTCACACACACACGCACGCACGCACGCACACACTTCACTCTTACTTGAGGTGAGGTAATTGGTCAGTGTGTGTTTTGTCCCTCACCTAGGAAACGCCTAAACTTGTAAAAAATTATTTTGCAAAACTGGAGCACATACTTTTGACTTTTCATTAGGCTGTTGTGATAATCATTTATAAGAATTTAAGGTCTGAAGTGGGGTTTTAGACTTCAGATAGATGATGGGATGGGGGAAATGTTTGCTGTGTGATGACAGCCTATAGATAATGTTCGCTACACACCTATCATTAGTGTGGTGTAGTGGGTTCGTCTTAAATTGTCCTCCGGGTGCTAAAGTACTATTTGGGGGTGGGAGAGGCCAAATTCCACCCTCTAGAAGTGAAAGAATTAGTTACGATGTCTAAAAATATATGACATGCGATAAATGATCTTTATCTGTTTAGTTCACTATTATGCCTGGTTTAGAAACTTGGTCAGGTTTTGAAATTTTTACTGTAGAGATAGCTATGAAGGATGTCACAGAAATAGGAGAGCCCTTGCGTGGTAGGATAAAGAGCGTTTTAACATACTATTTGTGACAGTATTAATGTCTTTGTTTCTAATGCTCAAGTGGCCCTTGAAACTTGTGCTGTTCCCCATCTGGTTAGAAAAATGTATTGGTTTTCGAACAGTAATATTGTGAAAGAATAAGTTAACTGCTTGAGAGCCTGTTTCAAGTTATTCGTCCTATAACAATAGTTTTAACCATTTTTTTCCCTTATCTCTGGTGAAAGAACAGCAAAAATTACCATGGGTAAGCTGTGATTATAACGGGGGCTGTAAGGCAGCCTAGTTGTGTGTACGTTATGCTTCCTAAATGCAGAAATCCTTGGATTAACGTTTATTACCTACCATTACATTTCACAAAAATAATCCGCGATTATTGTATTGTATGTGTCGTAACTGAGGGGGCCCACTTCCAACTATTGAGGGAGTCCCTACAGCAATTTTACTTTTTTTTTTTGTAAAATACAAACTGCGTTTCCTTACCTTTTTAAGAGAAACCTTTTTTCTCTTTCAGGTTTAATTATTTCTCTTTGGCCTAAACTAAGACTGAACTTCTGGTAGCCAGTTAAAATGTGTGAAGTAGGAGGAGTAAAGGAAACTCCAATCATTAGTTGTAAGTTATAAAGCAAAGTTAATACAGGTATACAGAGCAAAAGGATTTATTTTAACAGATAAAAGACAATTTTGTAAACTTGCCTTGTAGTTGGAAAATGCTGGACATCATAAAGAAAATCTTGTAAGTGTTTAGATATTTTACTCTAATACTGTCAGCTGATGAATGTTGTAGTTTACTTTTGTGTATCAGCATTAATTTGAAATAGAATATTAAGGGACTATATTATGCCTGTTTTCTTTTAAAGTTCAGCATGATTTAATAGGTATGGCTTTTTAAAATCATGCAGGGTATCCTTACAGAGTTTTATTTTTCATGAGACTAAATGGTATTCATTTTGGTAGGTCCAAGAATATGATTAAAAGAATCCCAGACATTTCAGTGCTTGCCGTGTGTTTATAACAAGTTTTCCATATGGATAATGGTGTGTAGATGTAAAATTAAAATTACATAGAAAAATATAATGGCATGGACGTTTTTAAAGGCTTCTGTGAACTGTTTAATATCCTGGATGTCCTGGGTAACTATAAAGATCTTTTTAATATGGCTATTACATGCTTATAATTTTATATAGGAATATCTGCTTCAATTATACGGAGTTGTTTAGGAACAAACTTGGGCACCTATCTTACACTACAGAGTAAGTTTACAAATAGATTTCTTTTAGTGGAGCTGGTTAAAATGTTAACTGTACTGCAGGTTTATTTCTGCAGTGGAGCATAATGGTAGAGCATAATGTCGAGATAATTCTGTGGTCTGTTATTTTGTAAAATTGCTTCCTTTTTGAAGTTTGCTCAAATATTGGGAGCTGCCAGGGTGAATACTTCATAACACTTTGATTAATTTAGCGTTCCATTGTATTTCACTCAGGGTTAATGAGAAGATTAAGCTTTCTTTTACTGGTTTTAACTACCTCATTTCTACAACTCTAGAAAACATTTTGACTAATGCCAGATAATGTAATTTTTTCTATTTCAAGTCATTCCTTCGAGAAGTAGATAAGTTACAGATGCCAAATGCAAATATGTACAGCAATTTCATTTTTTCATTTTTTAGTGCAGCAAAATAACATTATTATCATAATCTTCAATATAATACGTTACCCGGAAAAGCTAGCAGTTTATCCAAGAAACATACCTTTTTGTTTAACAGGTTCATCTCTTACAGGATTTTAAAATACAATAACACTTACCCCAAAAGAAGTTTTGCTGACATGGTGTCACTGTGCTGAAGAGGCTGTTTGATGCCATAGTCCCTCCTTTTTTTTTCAGACAGAACTTGTACCCTCTGTTGTAAATTCTGCTTGCAGCCTTAAACTGAAAATACAAACCATACCCAAACCTTGTTTTAGTTTTACAGTATGCCTGGAGTACATAGACTTTATATTTATTTTTTTCTGTCAAGAAATTATGTAGCTGGTAACATGTGAAAAGCAAGGAAACAAAACAAAAAGAGAATGAGCAAATATTTGAAGGACCTACTATTACTGCATAGACTGTGGTTAGAGAGCACTCACTGACTCTGTTGGTCTCGGTGGCTGGTAGTGACCTGCGGAGATTAACCATTTAAAAACCAGAGACTTCTTGCTGTCCTCCTGGAGAAAGTTTGCACCGCACTTGTGGTTCTGTGGTTGTTTGTGAGGCGAATGAAGCATTCACACAATCCAAAAAAGCAAAAGCTTTAAAACTCCTTTTTTTTGCAAGCACTATTACTGGAGAGACAGAATCATGTGGTTTGTGACCTCACAGTACTCCCAGTAAAGTGGGACTGCCTACCACTGTGGCTTTTCCCCCTTGCTCTTGCTCTCTCTCTCTCTCTCTCACTGTCTCCCTCTCTCTCTCTGACAAAAGGCTTGTGGTAAGGCCCTTCCTGGCATCCAGAAGGATATAGCTTTTTAATTTTTGTGACTCATGAGGATTTGGATAGAATACAAATGCTGAAGGAGCCCAAACTCCTGTAAGGTTAAGCATTTGTAGAACAGAACTCTGCAGTTAAGGTTTTCCTTTCTGTTCCCCTACCCCCACTTATTTTTCCTTTTTCTTTCTTGCCTCCTTTTATTTCGTTCATTATTGTGTCTGTGGAAAAGAACAAAATTGGCTCAAGAGGCTGTGTGAAATTCTGAACAACAGTGATGATTTACAATAATTTACATCTTTGGATTGTATCACATTCTGGGGTCTGCTTCATATTTGCTGGGTGATTGGAGTCCTTCTGTTTTTCTTTTTCTTGTCTTTTTAAACTTGTGAATCTGTAACTCATTGTAAAAAAGTTTACCTTTCTTAAGGTCTGGTTGCAAACTGCTTGCTGGGCTTGACTGTAATTGGCTGTCATGAAAGTGTTAGTCTTGAGATTCCTTTACAAATACTAAATCATGTCTCTCTGGTTAATGTAGGATCAATATGAGATGCCGGCTCCTACAGTAAAGTTTAAATGTAATTAGTATCTTTTGTATTATGTATACCTTTATCTCATGACCAGTTTGAGAATCTTATAAAAATGAATGGCAGTAATTGTAACGTACTTTATTGGATGAATCTTAGTTTTTTTTTTTATGCTTGCAATTTTTATTTTTCAAAGAAACATTCATTTTATATAAGTCTTTGGATAGTTTATTTGGATGTTAACTTTAACAGAGTCTTTGATGGCAAATCTTATATGTACATCTGTAAAGTAAAATTCTTGTGTTGTAACTTAGATTGTTCAATGCTATTGACTTTATAAACTCAGAATGGAGTGGGTTAACAGAAGCTGTATTTTTTGTTTATAATGGAAGCTTTGAAATAAATTACAAAATGCTGTGTGTAGTAAGGAATAATGCACACAGACAGAGTATGTTAGTCGTCTCGATTTGCTAATTCTGATTCAGAAGAAAATTGGAAACATCTTTGGGAAACTATCTCCTTTTTTGCCCCTTTGGACATGTATGTATAGAACTCATTTTCTTATTAGGATGATTATATATCATAGGCAGAGAATTTCATATTTATGAATAGAGCTTCCTGTTTTCATCAGTTGGGAGCGATGGGCTATTTTTCAACAAAAATTATAAAGCCGAAAAGACCAATTTTCTAGGCTTTTTTTTTTTTTTTTTTTTTTTTTTTTTCNTGTGATAGTAACTAGGAGTGGCGTGAAGTAAATGGCTGGGAGGGTGGGCGGAGACAGCGAAGTACAAAACATTATTTGGGGTTTATAACGGGGTTAGGGCTGGAAAACACCAAGGAGGTGTTACAGCCAAAATACTCTTGCTTATGATCTTCCTAGCACAGTTTATTATATGCTTTTGGTTTTTATTAGATAAATATTCCAAACACATTCATAAATTTCTTTATCAAAAATTCATTTGCCCAGAATATACTGGGAAGACATGAGCATGACTTTAATCCTTTATTATTCAGATGTCCAGAACTTTCTCATAATAAACTTTCAGTTTTAGAAAACCAAAAACACATTTTAGTGTCTTATTTTAAATATAGATTTATTATGCCTCACGGTGTGTGTAAACAGGCTTCCCATTGAAAAGTAAAACCTTTGATTTAACATGCAAGTTATTCAGTTATTCTCTTTCATAGATAAGGTGTACCAGTGTGATCTATATTTTGAATTAATTTCAAGAGTAAGATAAAGGAGGGATTTGTACATAGTACCATATATATGTATAATAGCAGAATGAGGTAACTGAAAAAATTTAGGTAGCTGTTGTAGTGTGGTAAGTAAACACTTGTTCTTTAATGAAGTTTTCATTTCTGCAGAAGAATTCTTTGACAGCTCATGGCCCCAACTCTTTGCTAAATATTTGCCCCTTACAACAGTTTTTTTCTTTTTAAATTAAGCATACTTTGGCCCTCCAAATGCACCAATATGTATTTGAGTAATATTTACATCTGTGTGTCTATTAACTGCCTGTTATCTTTTTGCAGGTAACTCTCCTGCACATAATTTTTTGGTCAGGGTGATTACTCTTACTTCGTGAGAGTTTCGTAGATATTGTTGATTATGTCCTTTTCCTGTGAGACCCATCAAATTCTGGCAGGAGAAAGGGAAGTCATGTGCTTTAAAGTTTGTATGTATTCATCATCCATACATATTTTTTTTTCTAAATTGAAAATACATCCTCTTTGCACCAAAAATTACTTTGTGGTAAAAATTTTAAAACAACAGTGATAACTGGCACACGTTTGATAATTGATAGTTCGTTTCATTAGAAATTTACCTGTGAAGAAGAGACTGACTCAGAAAAGTGACTGCAAATAAAGCTCTTGATTATAGACTTATACAGTGCTTAAAATTAGAGATGGAAACCATAGACCCTCAAAACTTCATCCTTTTTGGGGGTTATGTTAGTATTTGCTATGTTGAAGTAAGTAACAAGTTTAGGTTGGCTGTATAAATTACGTACTTTAATGCCACAGAAATGAAAAGTAAAGCAATTCTCTTGCTTCCCCATTACTTTGTATTTAATAAATATGTCAACTTTGGTTGAACTTTTTATTTTATATACTAAAAAGTGTTTTAAATGCTACATATATCTTTATTGTTACCCCTTGAATTATTTTTTATTTTCTGAACTAATGATCCTAGTTGAATACGGTAATATTATCAGTATCAATGTTGTACTCATTTCTGTTTTTTTTTAAAGTTGTTTTATACTTCCATTTGCTAGTCTTCTATTTTTCTTTTAATTGAAAACAATAGGAGCAAATGGTTTGATGTAGGAATTTTATAAATTGTAGAAATCCTGATTTGGCTTAAAATGCTCTTCCTGATTGTGTGGTTTTAGTAAAAGGAACTTTCTTAATCTCTTGTTTCAACTTGGTATTTTTTGACAATTATTTTGGATTTGATGTATAACTGTTTAGCCTTATATAACATTTATTGGGTCTTATATTAATTTGAAAATTTTTTATATTAGTAAGATATGTATAATTTTACTAATGTTTTAAATTATGGTTATGAGAGGTTAATTCCACTTTATTTTAATGGGGTATATGTTCATGTATACAACTGCATGCACATGTATGGTTTTGTGTGTTTGTACAGGGTGTTATTTGCGGTACTTTTTGTAACGAGAGTGTTTTTTCTGTTTTTTTTTTTCCGCCTGAGTTTGTCTTAATTAAATTATATAAAAACCCAAAGCACCACCATGTCCATAATTGTTTGAACAACTTCATTTGGTTAGTAGTAGCAGCTGTCTGTCTAAATGTGAGGTTATGTAGAAATTGGATGCCAAGAGAGAAGATCTTAAACTTTGTCTCTCCCTCTTGTCCCCTTTTCTCCCCTTACTTTTTCCCTCTTTCACCCTTCTTTCCTCCCTCTCTCCTCCAGGCTATTTTTTGGTTTCTCTTTCTCTGTTTTGGCATTTCTATAAAGTCTCAGAGTAGTTTCTTTAAGGTTCTAGTAGGGGATACTGACATTAATCCTCACTAATGAAAACCTGGTAGGCTTGAAGCCTCTAACATTCAAGGCAAATCATTGTTATATCCTGATACGGTACACCTTGTTTGTTACGTGGTATTGGCATCTGATTAGAGATTTTCTTTTTTTTAATAGTTTAAAGAATTTTTTTCGTTTATGTTAATGTACTTGTAACACTGTTTCACATGACTTTAACACTTTAATTATGAGTATTACTTTTTCCCCCCGTTGTTCTTTGAATTACAGAGTGGTCCATACTTGTTTAATGTAGTTACATAAATCATATTTCTTATGATTATTAGGACAATTCATCTTCTAATGCTGTCATTTTTCTAAGAAGAAAAAAAGGCGCGAACTTACAGAAAATATGGGAAATATGCTCATATGACAGCTGAGGATGTGGCTAGGCTAAAGCAGGAAACTACTACCCACAATGCAATGTTACATATACTACCACTTAATAAAATTTATATCAAACATGCTACTGACAAAACCAAAGAAAAATAATACCCCAACTATACCAGTTCAATGTACTAAATATAGGGAAAAGTGAAACTAATCTCTTTGGAACCTTTGTGCTTGGAGAATATAGTAAATGAAACCGTGGGACATCATACAGTACATGGGAGCCCTGTGGTAACTGTGCCTTCGTGCTGTTGGACTTTGTAGGTGAAGCTGTCTTAATAAAGAGAAGCTTCTGGCTCTTCACTTAAACGAAAAAGGCACAAGATGATACCACTTTCTCTTTCAGTTGAGTTGTTGCAGTATTAAAAAGGGTTAAAGGATATTCTGAGCTGGTAGGAAGAATAAGTTAATTATGAGATATTCATCATGATTATTTAAGCTTTTTATGCAGCCAGGTGTATTTCTTTACATTTTGTTTTAAGCTGTTTATTATTGCTGGGTTTGAATTGGGGCTTCAGTTGGGGTTCGAATTGTCCACTAAGGCATATTTCTTCTCAAAGTAATTGTTTTTCTTGCTGTTTCTTTTTATTTTTGTTAACCTGCCTATAGCTTACCTGATTGTGCCATATGCTTTATTGTAGGGAGGTTAGTTTAAAGCAAAAATGTAAACTGCTTTTATAATGTGGTTGAAAAAGTTATTAGGGTATCTTTTTAAAAAGTGAGATTTCAGAATACTTAGGGTTTCTGTTTATAAATCTTAATCTTCTGTGCTCTTAGCTGTGAGACTTTAGCAATTTTAATGGATTTAGGACTGTAGTAATTTAGATGAATTTTGAGGTTTTATGAAGGAGGTTTCGTGAGATTTTAATAAGGGAACATAAGAGAGGTTTTGAATTGATAATGTATAGAAATTTTATCAGAGAGAGACTTGGAAAGACTGTAACATTTATGTTACTTACGAAAGATCTTCTCTTGCTATTCCAGTGTATGAGATGGTTTCATACCTGCCATGGTATTTGTCATCTCCTCATCTAAACATTAGTATATTGTCTGTCTGTTTGTAGCTCTGTTAGGGATGATTTGCTTAATTGTTTGAAGTCGTTTCTCCTTTAGAGACTGCTTATCAATAACAGCTGTAGTGCTGTGGCTTCTCTCCATGGACACATGGTGGTCTTTGGAACAACGTTCTTCAATTTTGACAGGTGAGACAGAGGCTCTCCAGTGCCACTGCTTTTGGATGAATCTAGCTGCGGTTGGAGAAAGTGCATCTTGCCAAAATATATGGGTGAGACCACACACAGACTTTAAAATAGTTATTGTAGGCTTATTTTTAGGGATACATGTCCTGACAGTTCTTTTATTTGCATGCCAATTTCATTGCTGTGTATAGATTTTTCATTAGTTTCAGTGAAGGCGATTGTAGATTTAGATCTATACTTTGTGAAGCCTTGCATGCAGTTTACACTGGAAAGTACTCTGAGCTCAACCATAATTAACAGTATAGAAAATATATTGAAAACGAGTCACTTAGAGTACTGATTTTTTTGTGTTTATAAATTTGACAGTATTCCCATTGGAAATCTCAATTTCCCAGAAAGTTTAGTAGTCAAGAATTGCTCCACTTTGAACTTTAAGATTAAATACATTAGAAAAGGTTAAAATAGTCATGTACTTTATTATATTAGTAGAAAAAAATTGTGGTTCTTGTTCAGAAGTACACATTTTTATAATATTGATATAATAAAGCATTGTTCAAAATGTGTTACACTTTATTAAAAGCTTGAAAGCATCGAAATAAATTGCCAAACAAGTCAACTTCTAATGTGTAGGCGTAATATGCCAACTGTTCAGTCTTTATGATTAAAACTTTATTCATTTTAGTAAATATATAAAATTGACTATCCATTTACGAAAGAGTATGTTTAATTTTCTAAAACTGGCTTTTTCAGTCTGAGCACTCTTTAAACTTTTATAAAATGTCTTTTATAAAATGATGTATTTGGATAATTATTCATCATTCTTATTATTAGTGATAATATCAAATTCTTGAGTTCTAGCAGGTAATTAGCCATAAGACTTTGACTTGATCACTGAATGTTGGTTAGACTTACTTAAAAGTTGTAACCAGCTAAGATTACAGTTTCATTCTAGATATTCTCCTAGGGAAAACAGAATCTACTAAGATAATTGGAAATTCAGTTTCCTGCCCACTATTAGCATGATCCCCTTTTGTTGCTGGATGGTTCTGGCTGGGAAGTACTGGGGAAATTGTGTTCTACAGCTTCTCCAGAGAACAGGCTTAAAGAGCCAAGAGAGAGCATAGTATACACAAAAAGATTATTGAAAGAAAAATTTGGCCCTTGCCTTTCAGGAATTGGTCATGGATGTGAATCCTGATTGGATGCTAGATTTTTAGAAAATAGCTTTATAAACCTTTTGCTGGATACTTGAGGACACGTGAAAATGGCCTGAATATAGATAATACTATGGAATATTTATTATGTGTGATAGTGCTATAACACATATAGGAAGATATTCTTAAAGGAGGTACATAATGAATTCATTTCGTAAAGTCAAATACATGTAAATACATAAAACAAATGTGGCAAAGTGTTAATAATTAATGAATCCAGGCAAGGGATATATAGTCATTCATTGTACTATTTTTCACCTTAAATAATGAGTTCTGAAATGTGAAGCATTTTGTGGAAAAGGTATATAGGGATAGAGAGGTGTGGAAGTTTTATTTGTATAGTTACTTTTAAAAAATAAGTTAGTATAAATAGCCTGGGCTATCCAAACAGTTTTAGATTTTAGTTTATAGTTTTATTTTTTATACTTAAATGCTGTTCACAAACACAATTTTCACAGATTTATATATGGAAAAGATAAATTGGAAATGGTATTTTGAAAGTACCAACTTTGAAATTTTACATTTATATTACAGTACTGCAAGTCTAGACTAATAAATTAGAGAGTCTTAGAGGATTAAAACAGGAACCGTTATTACTGTGTCATTTGTTTATTCTTAACTGGATGCTTCTAAAATATATGAAAAGTACTTTAAAAAATTCAGTCATGTTAAAAAATATTGAATTGTGCTACTACTTTTAACTTGTTTACACTATTAAATTATGTCTGTCAAGAATTATTTTAATGAGCAGAAGCCTGTTATCTCTATATGCAAATAAATGATCAGTCCTGGCTCTGTGTTACAGCAGTTAATACCCTGCCAAGGGTCTATCCATTTATTTTCTGCAGAGGGCCAGATAGAATGTATTTTTGGCTTTGTGGGTCATAGGGTTTCTCTCTACTACGCAACTCTGCCATTGTAGTCTGAAAGCAGACAATGAGTAAATTAGACAATAAGTAAATGAATGTCCATGGCTGTGTTCCAGTAAATCTTTGTATACATACACAGGCAGCTGGCCTGCTGTCTTGGCTAACTCCTGCCACCTATACTTTAGAGACAGAAATTTGTTGCCTGTGGATGGCCTCTTTTGTAGAACAGGCAAGAAGAGTTTGAAATAATGATCAAGCTTTTATTTTACTTACTATAATGGAATTCTTAAAGTATTTATGAAATCCGTTTCTGTTTTTTGTTTTTAGTTGATTATGTTAAAGATTGCATGTATGGGTCTTCTGAGCCGTGTTGAATTGAGCAGTGCATTTTCATCTTGATCTTGTAATTATTATATGTTGTGAATAGTTTTATAAGGCACCCTCAGATCCTTTTAGGGATAAGGTTGGAATCCAGATAAATCTTGATTATAGACTATCCCCACATTATCATAAATCTCAGTGTTTAATTTATCTAGTTCATTATTACTAATAAGAAAGATGTGAAGAAATTTGATTAGTGATTGTGATGAGCTATTTTCCATCTTTTCCATTTATATTTGAGTTTAAATCTGAGTAGCAAAAGGAATGAATTATATTTGGTATTAATCTCCAGAACATTCATTGCATCCATCATTGGACGTAAATATCCAAAGTAAATTAGTTTTCTGAGGAGTCACCTACATTAGTGGACTGAGTGTTATTTATTGGCTGCTGCTGCACATTATTACCTAACAGGAAAAGTACCAGTTTTTAAAATTGGTAAGGAGCCTATGAACCCATATTCTGATCTGAATTTGAGACCTGTAGTATATTAACATTTTAGGTTTTGAATAATTGAGCTGTATGTAAATGAGATAGCTTTAAGCAAAAGTTTATATTATTGAACACCGTATTTTATCCATGAACATTTTAAGCAATTCCAGTTATTACATAGCTAAGGATCAGACAGTTGAAAAATTATTATTGTATTAATCTCATATATTTTCATCACAAAGAGAAATCTTTTTTCTTTCTCCCTTATAAGCTCTGTCCATTGTTTGTCCTCATTTGTAATAAAGTTTTAATATGGATGCTTTTATACTTCTCCCCTTTCTCCAATACTTAATTATGAAAAAAGACATAAATCATTTTAAGTCATAAGAATAGCCTGTCTGCAAATGAAACATTGACATACTAATGTACAGAGACTCAAAAAGCATCATTCAGGGTCATTAATGTTGAGTTGAGACTATCCTATCTACCTTAATAGATTTTATTTTATTTTATTTTTTTAAATGTTTATTTATTTTGAGAGAGAGAGAGTGAGCAGGGGAGGGGCAGAGAGAGAATCCCAAGCAGATTCTGCAGTGTCAGCACAGAGCTGGATGCAGGGCTCAGTGTCATGAATCTGACCGGAGATCATGACCTGAGCTGAAATCAAGAGTCAGACACTTAACTGACTGAGCCACCCAGGTGCCCCAGCTTTAATAGATTTTAAAAGATATCACTGTTGGGGTGCCTGAGTGGCTCAGTCAGTTAAGCGTCTGGCTCTTGACTTTGATTCAGGTCATGATCTCACGGTTTGTGAGTTTGAGCCTCATATTGGGCTCTGTGCTGACAGTGCGGAGCCTGCTTGGGTTTCTCTCTTTCTCCCTCTCTCTCTACCCCTCCCCTACTGGCTCTCTCTCTCTCTCTCAATAAATAAATAAACTTAAAAAATTAAATGGTATCACTGTTACAACAATTTATTAAGTGAGTAGATAGGAAGAACATTTTATTAAGCATACTTCGTTTAAAAAATAAATATTTAATATTTATGTAGGTAGGATTTTCATCTAAAAGAGAGTGTTGGCATTTAAAATTATAATATTCACTTATTCGGAAAATCAGCCTTTGAAGAATAAAAACTGACCTAAAAGTTAAAGGTTAAATATAGAATTAATTATTATAATTTGCTCCTTGCACTGTTTTAAATCTCTAGCACTCTTTTAGCAATCCATGTAAAAAATAAGAGTCCTAAAGATTGCATTTTTCTGAAATAACAGATTTTTTCAGTATAATTGATACATGTGGCAACATTGCTATGTAGTCATTTACTGCATGAAATTTTTGTAAAGTTTAACATTGTAAAATGTCAAAAGAACTATTTAAAAAATTAATAGGCTTTTTTTTAGAGCAGTTTCAACTTCACAGAAAAATAGAGCACTAAGCACAGAGTTCGCATATAACTCCCTTTCCTCCTCCAAAGCCCTGTTTCCTCTGGTATTAATGTCGTGCATTGGTACCCTGTTTGTAACACTTGATGAACTGATATAGATACATATTTGTTAAGTAAAGTCAGTAGTTTACATTAGAGGTCCTTCTTTTTTCTTTTTTTAAATTTATTAATTTATTTTGAGAGAGAAAAGAGAGGAAGCATGAGCAGGGGAGGTGCAGAGAGAGAGGGAGAGAGAAAGAATCCCAAGCAGGCTCTGCACTGTCAGCTTGGAACCTGACACAGGGGCCCTATGTGGGACTTGAACTCAGGAGCCATGACGTCAAGACCTGAGCAGAAATCAAAGGTTGGCTGCTTAACTGACTGAGCCAGCCAGATCCCCCTAGAGGTCATTTTTTCTTAAAGGTTATTTAATTTGAGAGAGGAGGAGAGAGAGAGAGAAGGAGAGAGAGTACAAGCAAGGTAGGGGCAGAGAGAGACCGAGAGAGAGGCAGTGCAGAGCCCACTATGGGGCTCAGACTCACAAACTGTGAGGTCATGACCTTTGCTGAAACCAAAAGTCGGAGGCTAACCAACTGAGCCACCCAGGCCTCCTCTACAGCTCATTCTTTACGTTGTGCAGTTGTATAGGTTTTTATCAAATGAGTAAATTTTATGCATTTTATCCATATTATAGTATCCTACAGAATAGTTTCCCTAAAAATCTCCATGACATTTTGATTAAATACACATAACATAAAATTTTGCATCTTAACCATTTTAGACATTGATCTTTTTATGGTCTCTACAATACTGTCTTTTTCAGCATGTCTTATAGGTGGAATCATGCAAAATGTAGTCTTTTCAGACAGGATTCTGTCACTTAGCACAATTCATTTAAAGTTCTATGTCTTTTTTGTAGCTTCATTGCTAATTACTTTTTACTGAATAATACTTCGTTGTATGAATGTACCACGGTTTGTTCATTCAGCTATTGAAGGACATCTTGGTTGCTTCCACTTTCTGTCAATTATGAATGAAGCTGCTATGAATGTGGGTATAGGTTTTTGTGTGGACATAGGTTTTCAACTCATTTGGGTAGGTACTTAGGAAAGTGAGTGCTAGGTTGTTTGGTTAAGGCTATGTCTGACTTGGTAAGAAATTGCCAAACTGTTGACCAAAGGGCTGTGTCATTTTGCATGTATGCTGGTAATGAATGAGAGCTGTTGCTCTACATTGTCAGCTTTTGCCGTTCTCACTGTTTTGGCGTTTAGCCATTCTAACAGATATGTCAAGGTACGTCCTCATTGTTTTAATTTTGCAGTTCCTCAGTGATAAATGATGATCAGCATCTTTTCATATGCTTATTTGCCTCCATATATCTTCCTTGGGTGGTGTCGAGATATTTGCCCTATTTTTAATTTATAATTTTTTATTCAGTTAAGATTTCTTTGTTTATACTTGTATTCTTTGGTAGATACTTTAGTTGTTAGATTAATTTCTCATACGTTTAGAAGGTTAGTTATTCCAGGGGCGCCTGGGTGGTTCAGTCCGTTAAGCGTCTGACTTCAGCTCAGGTCATGATCTCACAGCTGATGAGTTCAAGCCCCACGTCGGGCTCTGTGCTGACAGCTCGGAGCCTGGAGCCTGCTTTGGTTTCTGTGTCTCCCTTTCTCTCTCTCTGCCCCTCCCCTGCTGTGTGTTTGTACTCTCTCTGTTTCTTTCTCAAAATAAACATTAAAAAAAATTTTTTTAATAAAAGAAAAAAGATAAGTTATTCTAGCAGTTGTTCATGCCGTTGACAAAGACCAGTTGACTCTATTTGTGTGGGTCTCTTTCTGGACTCTCTGTTCTGTTCCATTGATTTAGAGGTCTACTCTTTTGCCAGTACCACACTGTCTGGATTAGTATAGCTTCATTATGTTATAGTCATAGGGTATTGGTTTGTTGGTATTCATTCATAAAGTAACTTGTTGAGATTTTCATTGTGTTTACATTGAATCTGTAGATCTAGTTGTAGAAAACGGACATCTTAACAATGTTTTCTTCCTGTCAGTGAAAATATTTATCTAGAGCTTCTGGCCTTCTTTCATCTTGTTTATAGAGTTTTGTAGTTTACCTCATATGGATCTTCTATGTATTTTGTTAGATTAATGCCCAGATATTCATTTTTATGCCAGTATAATGTTTTAAGTTTCAAATTCCAATGATTGATTGCTGGTATTTAGGAAAGTAATTGGTTTTCATATATTGATCTTGTATTCTAAGGCCTTGCAGCTAATTGCCAATTATTTCCAGGAGCATTTTGTTGATTCTTTATGATTTTCTATATAGACATTCATGTCATCTATGAGCAAGGACAGTTTTATTTCTTTCTTTCCAATCTTTATATTGTATATATTTTCTTTCCTTGGCTTATTGCATCAGCCATAACTTCCAGTATGGTGCTGAATAGGGATGGTGAAAGAGAATATCCTTGACTGTTACTGATTTTACTAAGAAAGCATCTAGTTTGTCACCATTAGGTATGACATTAGCTGTAGGTTTTTTGCCAATGTTCTTTACCAAGTTGAGGAAGTTCCCCTGTGTTTCTAGTCTGATGAGAATTTTTTTCATGAGTGGTATTGAATATTGTCAGATGTTTTTTCCTTACGCATTGAAAGGAGCATATTGTCTTTTTCTTTAGCCTGTTAATGTGATGGATAATATCAGTTGATTTTCAAATGTTGAATGAACCTTTAATACCTAGAATAAATCCTATTTTGTCATGGTGTGTAATTCTTTTTTATACATTATTGGATTTGATTTGCTACTATTTTGTGGCAGATTTTTTGCATCTGTGTTCATGGATGATGTTATTTTTTATTTTTCCTTACTTGTAGTATCTTTGTCTGCTTTTGGTATTAGAGTAACATTAGCCTTGTAGAATGAGTTAGGAAGTGTTCTCTCTGGATTAGATTGTTGAGAATTGTGGAGAATTTCTTCCTTAAGCATTTGTTAGAATTCACCAGTGAAGCCATCTTGACTTGATGCTTTCTGTTTCAGTGGATTCATAATTATTTATTCAATTCTGAAAATAGATACAGACTTAATCAGATTATTACTTCTCCGTATATAAGTTTTGGTAGCTTGTGTCTTTCAAGGAATTAGTCCATTTTATCTGTGTTTTCAGATTTTGGGCATGGAGTTGTTCATGGCAGTCCTTTGTTATTCTTATAACTATCCATGGGATAAGTAGTAATGTCCCCTCTTTCATTTCTCATGTAATTTATATCTTCTTTTTTTCTTAATCTGGTTAGAGGTTTATAAGTTTATTTTTTTCAAAGAACCAATTTTTTTGGTTTCATCACTTCTATTGATGTCCCATTTTCAATTGCTTTAATTTTGGTTTGAAAGTTTATGTTTTCCTGCCTACTTGGAGTGTAATTTGTCCTTTATCTATTTTCCTATAGTGGAAACTTAGATTACTGATTTTAGATCTTTCTTCATTTCTGATATATGTATACAGAATACTCTAAACACTTTTTCTCTATCCACACATTTTGATGGGTTTTATTTTCTTTTTCATTTAGTATGAAATATTTTTAAATACCTCATGAGGCTTTTTCTTTGACCCATTGTTTATTGATTTAGTTGGATTAATATATACCGTATTTGTTGCTATTGTCTGTCATGGCCCCTGTTCTTTGTTTTTTTTTTTGAGGAGGGGTTTTCCATTCTTTAATTTTTTTCCTGGTCTTAATTGATCATTTTATATGATTGCATTTTCTTTCTTCCCTTAATGGATCAATTAAACTTTTTCCCTTTTTTAAAAAACTAAACTCTAGAGTAACCACGAAAAAAAAAGTTTTTAAATCCAACTCCAGGGGCGCCTGGGTGGCTCAGTAGGTTAAGCCTCTGACTTGGGTGCAGGTCATGATCTCACGGTTTGTGGGTTCGAGCCCGTGTCAAGCTCTGTGCTGACAGCTAGCTCAGAACCTGGAGCCTGCTTTGGATTCTTTGTCTCCCTCTTTCTCTGATCTTCCCCTGCCATGCTGTCTTTCTCTCTCCTCAGAAATAAATAAAACATTAAAAAAATTAAAAACAAAACCTAATCCAACTCCAATTTGAAATAACACTATATGACTTCATAGGTAGTGCCAAGTACCTCATAAAAGAGTACTCCCTTCTTTATAAAGCATTGGTGCAATACATTTCACTTAGCTATAAGCTATAATCATTGAGAATATTGTTGCTGGTATTTTGAAGCTGTTAGATCAATTAACAGAAGATAAAATAAAAATTTTATTTTACCTTTACTTAGTCCTTGTCTGATAGTTTCCCATTCTCAAGAGACAAACACAAATCTGTGTTTCTGATATATCTTTTTCTTTGAAGAATTTCTTTTAACAGTTTTTGCAAGGCAGTTCTTGTAATGAATTCCCTCGTGTATTGTGTGTGTGTGTGTGTGTGTGTGTGTGGGAGGGGGAGGAATTTTATTTTATTTCTCTACTTTTGAAGACTAATTTTACTGGACCCAGAATTCTAAGTTGTTTTTTTTTTCTTTTAACCCTTAAAATAATTTCATTTCTCTCTTTTCTTGCTTGTATGGTTTCTGATGAGAAGTCCAATGTGATTTTGACTTTGACCTGTAGGTAAGGTTTTTGTTTTTGTGTATGTGTGTTTTTATTTTTCTGGCTGCTTTCAAGATTTTTTATTTGATTTTCTACAGTTTGAATATGGTATGCCTAGGTGTTAATATTTTGGTATTTATCTTTCTTGGTGTCGCTGAGCTTCCTGAGTCTATGGTTTGGTGTTCTTGATTTTGGAAAATTCCCAACCGCTTTTACCTCAAACATTTCTTTTTTTAAGGTTTACTTATTTATTTTGAGAGAGAGAGACAGAACACAAGCAGGGGAGAGGCAGAGAGAGAGGGAGAGAGAGTTCCAAGCAGATTCTGCATTGTCAGCAGAGAGCCTGATATGGGGCTTGAACTTATGAACTGTGAGCTCATGACCCATGTCGAAATCAAGAGTGGATCCCCGAGTGAGGCATCCAGATGCCCCTCAAATATTTATTTCCTTTTCCTTTTTCTTCTCCTTTTGATCTGAACCATTACATATATGTTACTTTTTGGGTAATTTTCTGCACAGTTCTTAAAAATTCTTTTTAACTTTTTCTTTTCACCTTTCAGTTTTGGAGGTTTATTGACATATCTTCAAGCTCTGTGATTCCTTCATCTACCATGTTCAGTCTACTGATGAGTCCATTCACTTCTTTTTTTTTTTTTACAGTGGTTTGATTTTTTTTTTTTAGCTTTCCCTTTTAATTCAATTTTTTCTTAGTGTTTTCATCTCCTTGCTTATTCTACCCATGTTCTCACTTAATGTCCACTAGTTCCATTAGAGCCCTTATGCTAGTCATAACTTATTGTAAAATTTAGTATGATTTTTAAATTTCTGCCATATCTGAGTTTAGTTCTGATTCTTGCTTCATCTCTTCAGATGGATGTTTTACCTAATTAGCATGTCTTGAAATTTTTTGTTGAAAGTCAGCTGTGGTATAACTAGTAAAAGAAACAGGGAGGTAGGCCTTCAGTGTGAAGTTTTTGTTTCTCTGGCTAGTAGTTAGTCTGTGTTTACTGTTCCTGTATCCATAGTGTCAGAGGCAAAAATTTTCTCTAGTATCCCAATTTTTATTTCTCTTGTTGTCATTGGGCTTCCCTTGAGACTCCTTCTTCAGTAGATTCTGAGGCTTGTAGGTCCTTCAGCTCTACTCTTGTTATGGAAGAAGCTGATTGATGTGGTAGTAGGTGTGAGAGGAGAAATGCAGTAGAATCCTATGATTCGTTTTTAGTCTTTTCGTGAGCTTGTGACTTTCATAAGTGCTTCTCTTGTTCATCTCACAGTGGGTTAAATCAGAAGGCTAGAGGAGCAAGGGTTGAATATTTTTGTTTCCCCATATGCAGGCAGCAGTTGTATATTTCCCTTCTCTCATTCCAAAGACTAGTAGGTGCTGGAGTTGAGTGTTTTCCTTTCTCTAGGGCAGTCAGTCTTTGATGTAATGTAAGTTGGTTAGATTTTGGTAAATAGTTCCCTCTAAGGGCTTTTGTTCAGCAGAATCCTGGAGCTTTTTCAAAGTGATTACTTTCCCCTTTTCCTGCTGGAGGAGATTTTTCTTTGATATTCACTGTGAGAACACGGTGTGTTTCTGGAAGGTAAAGTACAGGAGTGTGTAGGGCCCCCCACTAAGGCTGGGCTACCTTGAGTTTCTTTCTCTCTTGCTAGTCCATGCTTAATCTTTAGCAGTTAATGAATACTTACCCTTTAAGTGTTCCTACCTGGTTCCAGTTGTGGGTTCTGCCTCTGGTAAGCTGTAACCCCTGTGCATTCTTTTGTCTGTCTCCTCCAGTGTTTACCACACTGGTTTGCCCTGTGACCTCAGTTCTTTGATGATTTAAGAAGAGTGGTTGATTTTCAGTGTGTTTAGCTTTTTTCTTATCTTGAGGGAATGGAGTGACACCTTCCAACCTGTTTACATGTCAGATTGGAAACTAGGAGTCAGAACCTATTTTTACAACAATTTGATATATAGCATTATCTTAAAATAGGGAATTTTTCATTTGTTCATTCTATCAGCATTTATTAAATGCTAATTATGTATTAAGCTCTGTGTTATTGCTGAGACTATAGAGTTAAATAAGGGATAGTTCATAAATCAAATGAATTTATATTGAAGGAGCTATTTGGAGCACACAAGTCAATGACTATAGTACTATGTGTTGAATACTATGATGCATAAACATGCTATATAAACGTGATACTAGGTATTGGTGGTAAAGTAATTTCAATCAGATGGAGGGATTCAGTGAAAGTTACTCAGAATTGGTGAAAATTGGCTGAACTGGAAGGACTGTTATGAGTTGACTCTATACCTACAGGTAGGAAGGGCAAGAGGAGGGAAATACGGTGAAGGAATGGTAAGGACCAAGACCCCATGGGACAGCATGCTGCATTTTGTGAGCTGCACTCAATTTTAAGATATAATTAAAGATGCTGGATCAAAAATTGGGTGAAAAAAATGGCTGGAGAAGAGTCTGGAAAGGTAGAGGCTCATCAGGAAGGCCCTTAATTATTAAGTTATTTAAGTTGATTGACCCTTATGTTCAAAACTAATGGGAATCATTATTGTTTTTTCGGGGGACGGTGGGGGGGAAGTGACATGATGTAGAATGAACTGATAGCAGTGTGGAGCATATATTATTCGATGGGACCAGGAGGCTTTTTTAGTTGAAAGAGAGCCTGCATGAGTGAAAATGATAGAAGGAAAGCTAACTTTTCACACTATTGATGGAAGTTGATAGTTTATGTGGCATGCAGTTCTGTTCATAAACAAACTAATTGACAGAGTGGCCATTTTGTAAAACATTGTTAGAATAGACGTATCCAACTACATTTAGGTGAATGTATTTGTGAAAAGGTTTTTGTTCCTTAATAAATTGAAAACATGACAGATCACATATATTTTCTGTCATAGCACTAAATCATGAAGTACAGTAAGTAATGCGTGGACACAATAAATATTGCAGTTATATTGGAGCTGGTATGAAAAGACCATGATATTTCGGGTTTTTTCAGAAGGTTATTTATAAATGCAGGTGGTGAGATAAAATGAATTATGTTCCAGTAATGTAAAAGCTGTTCGTTCTTATTTATAGCTAAAAGCTCGCATTTCTTACTTTAAATAATGGAGGTAGCCTTGAATCTTAGTTTGCAAATATCTGTGAGCCATGATTAGCCACATTATTTTCCAGGGTTTATATACTTCAAGATAAATATTGCTTCCATAATTCTTGGACTTTTCCTTGAAAAGCAAACTAACAAGCAAACACAAAAACCTGAAGAAGAAGCTATTCCCTAGTGATTTCTGTTGGAAATGTGTTCTGAGTCGAAAGAAGATCAGACCATGGATTTAATAGTAATGGAATGAATGCAGCCTTTGCTCTCAGTTGGGTTTCTTTAATCAGCTTTTTCTAAGAATAAAAATTTGAGCTTGGGGGCACCTGGGTGGCTCAGTTGGTTAGGCATCTGACTCTTGATTTCAGCTTAGGTCATGATCTCATGGTTCATGGGATTGAATACCACACCAGGCTCTGCACTGAAAGCATGGAGCCTGCTTTGAATTCTCTCTCTCCCTCTCTCTCTGCCCTCCCCTGCTTGTGCTGTCTTTCTAGCTCTCTCTCTGAAAAGTGAATGAATAAATTAAAAAAAAATTTTCAGCTCGTGGACTTCCTCTGGTGTTTGTGTTTTAGTGCTCAGATGTATTTTAATAGCAAGCATATTAGTGACTGGTGACGATTTTGTACCATTGGTTGCATTTCAAAAAAAAAAAAAAAGGAAAACTAGGTGTAGTGGCATTGTTTGCTTACTAAGCTCTTTCTGACCCTCTTACCCATTCAGATGATTTTGTTAGTAGACATGACAATTGAAAACAAACATCTTGGAAACTTTTCTATTTGTGTTTTTCTGACTTCAGTTTGAATATTGTTTCTTTTATTTTCTCACCTCTGTTTTCTCACTTCTTCTTGACTTCTTCGTCCTTGGCCTTTCTTGTTAGGAACTTTTTTTTTTTTTAACTTTTTGAGGTCTGTTGGTATAGCTTTGAAATCGCTTCTGCTAATAGTCTGTTTGGTTTCAGGAAAATGATACTAGCCTTTTAGAGCAATGGAATGCTTGCAATAGCAGTGGTATCATTAATGCCAAACATAATGATAAAATTATGGGAAAATTAAATAGAAGTTTAGTTTTTTGGATTTAATTACATTGAAATGTGTCTCTTTTTCAGCATAATTATTGACTAATTATTGTAGTAATTTATCTTTCCTTTAAATTATTTAAAATAAATAAAATTCCTCACTATGCTAAATTGTTTTTCAGAATTAGAGCTCTTTAATTTGGATGGGTGGGTAGAGAGAAGTTACTTTTATCTGTAACATTTTCCTGTAGAAAGCAATATTAAGTGTCTTTTAATTTATTCTAAGTGGAATGTAATTATTAGATGTTGGTATTTGTACGTTTAAATGGATAAAAGTATATATTATTTTTCCATTTACATAGCATCCAATTCATGCTAGTGACTCCAGCCTGTCATTGATCCTGACTTGTGGTGTATGGGCGGTCAGTTGCCTTGTAGCAGGAGATTCAAGCAACCTTTCTGCAATAGATAGTGAAATACACTTGAATAAAGGGCATTTAAAATACTGAGGTAAAGAAAATTGTCTCTATTTTAGGTTACTTTTTAGTTCTATTAAAACAAAGTACAGGCATATCTTGGAGATACTGCGGTTTCAGTCCCAGACCACTGCAACAAGGTGAATATCTTAGTAAAGTGAGTCAGATGAATACTTTGGTTTCCCAGTCCTTATAAAAGTTGTCTTTTCGTATACTGTAGTCTATTAAGTGTGCAGTAGCGTTATGTCTAAAAAAATGTGCATACCTTATTAAAAAAATGCTTTATTGCTAAAAAATGCTAACCATCATCTGAACTTTTAGTGAGTTGTAATCATGAAACAAAAATCACCATGACAAATATAATAATAATGAAAGTTTGAAATATTATGAGAATTACCAAAATGTGACATGTCACAGAAGCACACAGTGAGCAAATGCTGTTGTAAAAATGGAGCCAACAGACTTCCTTAACACTAGTTGCCCAGACCTTCAAATTGTAAAAAACACAGTACAGAGCGGAATAAAGTCAAGCACAATGAAGTGAGGTGTTCTGTAGAGTTCATTGAACAAACTTTTATCAGCTTCCTACTAGATGCCAGATAATCAGTAATATAGAGATGGGTACACCCAATTGATTCTTGCTGTCAAGTACAAGAGAACTTAAAAAGAAGACAGTCTTGAAAACATAATACAGACTCTAACTCTGAACAGGGTTTTGAGGGGGACCTTATTGAGAGAAGCCCCTTCTGCCAGGTGATGTGATGTGGACCAGGAGTTTGCTAGGTAGGAACCAGAACTAATGCAAAAAGAGCTTAAGGAACCGTCTCTCCTCACCCTGTCTCAGCAAAGATGCCCAGGGGGTGGGTGGGTGGCCTGTAGCCAGTGACTGACTTTTATGAGATATGGGGCATGGTCATGTCTTAAGACAGGACAACTCCCCGGTGCCATTTACTTTTTATTTATTTATTTTTTTTAGGTTTCTTATTTTGAGAGAGAGAGAGCAAGCAGGTTAGTTTCAGAGAGGGGAGAGAGAGAATCCCAAGCCTGACAGTGCAGAGCCTGATGTGGGGCTCGAACCTGCAAACCACAAAATCATGACCTGAGCTGAAATCAAGAGTCAGATGCTTAACGACTGAGCCACCCAGGCGCCCCTAAGCTGGTGCCATTTAGACTCCAGAGTTCCTGGTGGGACCTAGATGAGGTTAGACTTAAGCTACATCTGTGGCTTTATTGCCTTACCCACCTCCTAGATCTTTTTATGTAAAAGTAGTCCCTCAGTCACTTCCAAAGAATTGTTATCTTAGCCTTTGCTTCTTAGGAACTCCACCTAAGACACGCCCTCCCTCATTTAAAATTGTGGTCAAATAACACATAAGATTTGCAATTTTAACTATTTTAAAGTGTACAATTCATTGGCAGTAAGTACATTCACAGTGCTGTGTGCAACTATCTAGTTAGTATAGGCCACTATCTAGTCCCATAACTTTCTCATCATCCCAAAGGGTAACTCCATCTCATTAAGAGGTTGCTTCCTATCACTCCTCACTGTGCCACTCCTACCCGTGACGAACACCCCTCCCCCTGCCCCCAGCTATGGGCAGTACCTAGTAGTGGATTTCCCAGGTCATATTGTAATTACGGTTTTAACTTACTGAGGTACCACCATTTGTTTTCTATAGAGGCCATATCATTTTACATTCCTACCAGCAATATACGAAGGGTCCAATGTCTCCACATCCTCACCAATACTTCCTCCTCTTCTTCTTCTTCTTCTTCTTCTTCTTCTTCTTCTTCTTCTTCTTCTTCTTCTTCTTCTTTTAATGTCCAACCTGGTGGCTGTGGGCACCCATCTTTAAAATTGAGCTAACATGCATCCTAAGATTATTGTGAGGATCAAATAACCTGGTACACAAAATATTTGGCATATTACAAAGCACCATACAGATGCTTTTACTTTTTGTGTCCTGATCCCCAATTTGAACGGAAATTGGATGTAAATGAGAGGTCTATTCTTTTATAAGACTTGCATAGAAAGAATCATAAAACTCATTTTTTTAAAGTGTACTTACTTTGAGAGAGAGTGAGCACAGGAGGGGCAGAGAGAGAGAATCCCTAATGGGCTCCACACTGTCAGCACAGAGACCATCGTGAGGCTCAAACTTAAGAACTGTGAGATCATGACTTGAGCTGAAATCTGGAGTTGGACGCTTAACTGACTGAGCCACCTACGTGCCCCAAAACTCAATTGTGATAGACCAGGGGGAAGGCTAATTTAGGTGTACAGAATTAAGCTTTTAGTTATCTCTTTTTACATTTAATAATGTTATTCTTTTTTTTTTTTAATTTTTAGTGTTTATTTATTTTTGAGGGAGAGAGTGCAAGCAGGGGAGGGTCAGAGAGAGAGGGAGACACAGAATCTAAAGCAGGCTCCAGGCTCCGAGCTGTCAGCACAGAGCCTGACACTGGGCTGGAACCCATGAAGTCCGGGATCATGACCTGAGCTGAAGCTGAATGCTTAACTCACAGAGTCACCTAGGAGTCTCTAATAGATGTTATTATTTATGCAATTTTGTTGCAAGAAAAAATGGTTAGGGATCTTTTATTTTCAGTGCCTATTTATTAGCAAAAGAGCCACTTTCACCAAGACTTATAATCATTTTGCTTTGTCGTAGATAATATTTGTATGCTAACTTAAAAAAATGATAAATGTTGGATGATATAAAGAACATAAAACTACTTATAATTGTTCCTGAAGATAACAATTTTAAATTAGTTTTTTTCTTTTTTGTGTATATTTGGAATATATGTATTTGTATATACATGATTTTATTTACTGTTTTTAATTTACATGATTTGTGTTTCTAAATATATTAAAATCTCTATAAAATCAGTTTTAGTGACTGTGTAGTGTTCCTCATTGTGGATATTATATTATTTTCATATGGATGGACTTTTACTTCTCTATTCTTGGGGTGTGTTGTATATTTAAAGTCTTTTTTGTATTTGGAATCTTCAGTTATTGTAGTACTTCCTTTGTTTCAGAGGTTACCTATTTTAGAGGCTGTACTGCTTTTGTTTTTAAGTAGTCATCAGTTTAATATCATTGCTTCATGTATTTCTGTAAAACATTTTTATTTATTTGGATACTTTCTAAACTTTGTCCTTGTGTGGTTTTTATGGCTTTCTGCCAGGGATAATCCAAAGCCACAAGTTTAAAGCGACCCATATTTTTGAAACCTTAGTTTTAATCTCTGCTAAATCATGTTTAATGTATAATTACAAACATGGATATATTGTGGACATTAAGGTAAAGCTAACAAATTTAAAGATAAAACTGGATACCAAAAAAATTGATAAATTGTAATACTTTGGTACAGAGGTGTGATATGGTTCAGTTTGCAATATGTAATATTTTCAAATTTTACCATTTGGTTTATAAAATAATGATTATGGTGGTAACCTTCCGTCATTTACTTTTTTCATTTGCGCCAACTTGGTAGGTGCATATGTTTCACAGTGTATTGTTATGGACATTTGAGTTATTTGTCATTAAGTGTTAGATAACATTTCAATAAGTATTCTTTATATATGTTGGACACATTTGCAAGACTCCTTTGTAGTTTTTGTACATGAGTTTTTTTGATATATTAAAGGTGGATAAAGACATAGATGTCTGGAAATTAATTGAAATCTCTCCACTTTCCTTGATTCCCTATATTTTAAATTTAAGTGATTAAATTAAAAATTAAAAAAAGTTTTCTGTATTATATACTTACATTATTGAATGTAGAAAATGAAATTTCTTTTTTTTTTATAAATTTTTTTAATGTTTTATTTATTTCTAGGAGAGAGAGAGAGAGACAGCATGAGTAGGGGAGGGTCAGAGAGAGAGGGAGTCACAGACTCTGAAACAGGCTCCAGGCTCTGAGCTGGCAGTCAGCAGAGAGCCCGACGCGGGGCTCGAACCCACGAACCGCGAGATCATGACCTTAACCGACTAAGCCACCCAGGCGCCCCAGAAAATGAAATTTCTTAATGGCATCATCATTCTTCCAATCATCATATTTGCGATTATTTTCTTTGTTCCTTTATTTTAGTTGATTCTTGTCTGTTCTTTGTTTCCCTGTATCCTTTCTTTCTTTTCCATTTCTCTGGCATGACTTAGACCCTAAACTTCACTACCCCTTGATTCATGAATTATGACCTGGCTTCTCTGTCTCCAAATTTATCCATTCTAGTACTTTCTTTGATTTTTGCTACTCTGTTAATCTTTCCGAATCTCTTAACGTATCTGTATTCCTTCTCTTAAATGCTTGTTTTAGGTAAAGGATACTAGATAGCATTCCCTAGACTTGTTCCTTGTTGTCTGGTTTCTCTGTTTTGCTTCTCTTCATTCGTGTGGGTTAACAGTGTCCTTGTTTCTACTTTCTAAAGGCCTGGCCATCCGACAAGGTGACTCCAGTTGTACCTTTTTTTAATAAAACTTTGTGAACTTCAGAGTGGAAACAGCATGAGGCTGTAGTAGATATTCTCAGAACTGTGTTCCAGCCCTGGCTCTGCACATGATCAACTCTGTGACCCAGGCTCTGCAACCTTTGTGATTTTTTGCTTCTTCCTTTTTTAGAATGGTCGTGATAATAATTTTATGGATATTGTAACATTAAATTAGAGACTGTCTGTAAGTACCTAATACTAGGAGCTGGTGAACAATTTATGTTGAATCACTTATTCAGTAAATACAGTTAGATATATACTCTCTGCTGGGTTTCCTCTAGCTGATGGGCTGTATATGGAAGGAGATATTAAAGTTTAGAATGTTTACATATTGTTAGTAATTTTGGGGGTGGGGGAAGTGTGAGAGTGAGAGGAAGTATGAGTGACTTTTATATTTTTAATAAGAACAAAAGTCCCTGTACTTGAATGTCAAGAGGACCTATTCATAGGTGTAAGCTGCAACTTAAGATACACAAAATATTTATGAACACTTCTTTAGATCTGTTGGACCCACAGTAGCTTTAGGATAGTGTGGAATGGCTAGGCCTCAAACTCAGGTCTTTATCTTTGATATATGATTAAGAGTATACCCTCCCTGCCCTGACTTTTGTAAGAATCAAAGTAGGTAATATATGTAAATAACTAGCACAGTGTGATCTTCTATTCTACTTCCAGTCTTCGCGATAACACTATTATTTTCAATTAAGAAGCGAGTAAATGGAAGCACACAAAGGCTAAGTGACTCATCTCCAGTCTTAATAGTAATGACAACAAAGGCTGTTGCCACTGCCACCTCCCTCTTTGACTACCCGCTATGACTTTTTGGTGTCTGGTCTCACCAAAGTTTGACTGTTTTGTTTTTAATGCACATTTTTGTTGCACAGAGGAATAAGCAAGGGGAGAGAATCACAGTGGATTTTCCTTGGCTGTCATGCTTGCTGGAAAGTTGTGTATCAGTGATATTTGTTGATGGTCTGAAGAACCCAGAGAAATGTTTTATGTCTAGAATTGCTGTTAGATTGCCAAAAGGCCATGTGAACTGATGATCTCATTGCAGTTTAGATTAACTTCTGAGAGAATAAGTACAGTTTTTGAGAAATCTTTATTCTATTTGGTGATACCATTGGTATAAGAGGAAGGCTGCATTATCTTTGAATTTTGAAGAACATAATTAAAAGTTTTCTTCCATCGCTTAATAACTGTGACTTTGGGTTAAACCATATAACCTTGCGAAGCTATCCTGAATCATTAGAAGTGATGATAATATATCTTGAAAGATTATTGTAAGGCTAAAAGGAGATAAGTTTAATTCCCTAATGCTTAGCTCAAAGTAGATGTGACATTCATGCCTTATCTCACTTAATTGTCAGCTGTGGTGGTTCGGTTTTAATCTCTATTTTGCAAATGCAGAAACAGTTCCGAGAAAGATTACTTGAATTGACCAACCCCACACAGCTAAGAAGTAGTGGGTCTAAGTTTTAACCCATATCTGTCTGCCGCTCATTGCTAACTAGAATTCTGTGTCGTAATGTTTTAGGTGGGATATGGACTAGAAAATGGTTGTTATATCTCTGTTGGATTTTATCTATTCAAGGCCAGCCTTCTCACTTTCTTGATTTTGCTTATAGTATAATAGTTGAGTCAGACTTCGTGGGTTTGACCATTTACTTACTGTGTGACGGGTGGTGAAGTACTTCACTTACTTGGCCTTCAGATTCCTCATTTGCAAAATGGAATCCTCAAGGCATCCGTTTCAGTGGGATTTGGTGATGCAGTACTGTAGGATGCTGTAGGATACAGAGAAAGCCCTCAATTGGTGTTTGCTGCTGTTTTTATATGGTATTAGAAACTATAGTGTGGAAAGAGTTTGGAATTGGATAGACCTTGCATGTGGTCTCTTCTGTACTTTTTAGCTTTGAGCTAGACTTTTTTGAAGCATGAGTTTTTTCCTTATCTTTAAAAAGAGATCTTAAGACCCACCTTACAGGTTCTTTGTTGATGTTTAAAGGACAGCATGCCGACAGCTAGCTCAGAGCCTGGAGCCTGCTTCAGATCCTGTATCTCCCTCTCTCTCTGACCCTCCCCTGCTCACACTGTGTCTCTCTCTCTCAGAAATAAATAAAACATTAAAAAAAAAAAAAGAAATGATTAAAAAAAAAAGGACAGCATGTTTAAAACAGTGCACAGAAGAGCAAATACAAAATAAAAGTTAGCTTTCCCTCCCCTTCTCCCCCTCACTCCTGCCTTTTATTTGAAATCTTTGCTACCCTCTTTTATTTGAAGAGGTGAGTTGGTCGTTTGACAGTACAGTTCAGAACCGTCCACAGTGGTGCACATGTACTTCTACAGCCTGTGTCTGATAGACAGTCCCAGTCTCACTCCTTCTGGGGTAGTTGCAGGTCTTACTAGCTAGTAGTCATCTTCCTGTTGCCTACCAGTGAAAGCAAGAGCTTTCTTACTTTGCAAATAATTTGTAAGTTTAGATTAAACTTGCCCAAAGGAAGACAACTACATTTTAATGTTTTCAAAAGAAATTGTAGCTGTTAAAAATAACTCATACTTTAGTCTTCTTTGTACCAGTGTTAACAGCTGACTAATATGATTTTTCCCTAAACTCTTTCATTCAGCAAATAAATTTAGTAAATGTCTCATTTTTAGCTATGAGACTTACTACATGCAACATACTACAGGTATGACTGATGATTGATTCTTCTACTTATCTTTATTTCAGGAACTGAGGAGAAGATAGGTAATTATGCCTAAATGTTTTTTAAAGAGTCTGTTAAGTTTTATCTCACTTCTCAATGAATTATAGTTCTGAGGATATCTTTTAAATCTAATACCACTAATGATTATATAGTGTTCATAGATAACTTTCTTAAAATTTACATGATAGTTGTGAGAGCAAAATATTATCTACCCCTCTCCTCCATTTTATGAGATCCTTAAGGCTCACCAAGACACCAGGAGTAAGTGACTTCAAGTCCCAGTGTGTCTGTAATTCCAAGATGCAGGACTGGATTTGAGATTTTGATTGATATTTTCATGAAAACATTATTTATTTATATTCTTCCTAGTTACAAAAAGAACTTAAAATAGATTTTAAAAGTGGAAATACTGTTGCAAGGTATAATAGATTAAGAATGCGTAACAAAAGGAGGCAAATGGAAATATAAAGTTAGGAAAATAGGATGGTGTTCAGGAGTTAGTTTTTTTTTAATGTTTATTTTGAGAGAGAGCAGGAGACTGCGAGCATGCGTGAGCAAGGGGCCTTTGCCTCCCTTGGGACTGGGAGAGAGAATCTCAAGCAGGCTCCATACTGTCAGTGCAGAGCCTGACGTGGGGTTCCATCTCACAAACTGAGAGATAATGACCTGAGTCAAAATCAAGGTGAGCCTTCACCAACTGAGCCACCCAGGCACCCCCAGGAGTCAGGTTTGTATGTGAAATTCACTGTTGGGTTTACTAGTCTCAGTAAAACTTGGATGCAAATTTGGGTTTTTCATTTTCTAAATCTCCCTCCCCCAAATAATCGTATACCTGAGAGCCTTTCACATAGGACTGGGGAACTGAGCACAAAGAAATTTGCCTAAAGCATTCATTGTGGCATTGCTTATAATATCAAAAATAAAAAGCAATCCAAATATCAGAAAGGGGAATGGATAAGTAGAAACAAATACATAGAATAGTTGCTTTTGGGCAGTTAAAATGAGCCAAGTCAGGGTGTATCAGTATGAATGGTACATTGTGAAAACAAAGTTGAGCGCAAAACAGCGGTGACATTACTGATGCAGATTTTTAAAAATAAAACCATACTAATTTACTGTGCATAAGAATAGTATTCCAGAACATGAATGAGAAGGATACCCACCAGGTATGGAATAGTGGTGATTTCTGAGAGGCGAAAGAGAGAGCATGAGGGAACTCAGTGCAAAAGGGATTCCAACTGTATCAGATCATGTATTTGAAAAAAAAGTGATGGTATCTTTACATTACATTTTCAGTAATGTACTAGCTTTAAGTAAAACTACATGACTAGGTTTAACAAAAAGTAAGTAGCAATATGCTATTAAAATTTAATATCATTTTCATTTTTACAGTTCTCATGTATAATAAATGATTCTGGATTTTTATTTATAATAATTAAAAAGATTCCCTTTAAAATGTATATAAGTAAAATAAGGGCTGATATTTGAAGAAAATATTAAGTAAATGGGAGTGTGATAGTATGTTATGCAATATTGTTGAAGATGGAATATGTACAACAAAATTAGGAAGCACTTAGTTTTCAGATTCAGTTTCCTATAAGGTTAAAAGAAGTGTGCTAGCCATTCTTTCTTGACGATGGTAAGACCAGAAACTCCCCCCTTTAGGTTTTCTAGAAACACAGGCATGTTTCCTGGGTATCCTGCGTATCAGCTGAGTCATACATACAAAGTACACTCACAGGATTGTGTCTCATACTGTCTTTGATATTGACTGATATTGTCACACCAAAGTGCAGTTCAGTGGAAGAGGGGAATGATAGATGGAAAGATGGATTGAAGAACAGAAGTTAGAAAGTTGTGCGATCTCTACTGATTTATCTTTATCAAGGGGCGGATCTTAAGAGCATCTTAGAGTATCCCATAGCTTGATTATTGCAAGGAATCTATGGATTCAGAGATTATTGCAAGTAGACTTTAAAATGTTTTGTTAAGTGCATATCTTACTATGTCTCTACTATATGTACTTATTTTTGTGGTTAATAAAGCACAAACACATTTTAAAGCACTACTTGAATGCCTGCTGGTTTTTGTCATCTGTATTCTTCATTAGTGCAGCACAGTTATTATTATTTGAATATGTGATTTTTTTAAACGTAGAAACAATATTCCGACTCAGAGTGGACACCAGTATTGTTGAATTGACAAATTATACATGTTTAAGTCTTTTCTTAAAAAATGCTGTCACTCACAGTTCTCAGTGGTTAATGCCTGAAAGAGACATAGATTTCAGTTCTTCTTGGTTGCCAGTTAAGGAGTGACTTATGCTTTGAGGTTGAATTGGTGTAGAGTTGACATCATATTGTGAAAGTTGAGAATCTGGAAGTGAGATATGCCAGATTGGGGAGATGAGCTCAGACATTACTTGATGGCAGCATTGGGAAGTGGGTACCTCAGGCCCCATAATACTGTATAGTAAAAAACATAACCAGAGTCCCATTAACCTGGAAACTTTTCAATGAGGATGTGACTAAGTATTAGCTATTCTCAGCCATAAAGATGTTACAGTTTTAGGAAAGCAGTGTGCAGCATATCTAACTGAATAATGTATTATTTTAGTACACAAAAATAATGTTTGACATTTTAAAAAGTTTACAAGATCCACAACTAAATAAGTGTGGTGTCTTGCCACAAGTAATTATTAGTATAAATCATTTAAAGTTGGGAAGTTGCCTTTGTTTTTGGAAGTAAGGAGACATTGATCTAAGTTTGTTGATAAGTGGAAAATTTGCCATTGTAACCATTTTTGAAGAAACAGTTTGATGGTATTAAGTACATTCTCATTGTTATCTAACCATCTCTACCATCCATCTTCCAAACTTTTTGATCTTCCCAAATTGAAACTTAACAGCCATTAAATGATAACTCCTAATTTCTCCCTCTCCCTAGTCCCTGGTGCCCACCATTCTGTTTTCTCTCTCTCTGAGTTTTTTTCAGGTATGAGTATAATTATACACTATTCAGCCTTTTGTGACTGGCTTGTTTCATTTAGCATATAGTATTTCTAAGATTCCTCCATGTTGCAGTGTGTTTCAGAATTTTCCCTTCCTATTTAAGACCAAATTCTGTTGTATGTATATAACACATATTGTTGATTCATCCTTTCTGTGAATTAGGAAAGGTGCTCTTTCTGCAGAGATTAATTAGAAAAAGACTCGCTCTCTGGGTTAAATTCCTTTTACTATACATATGGTAAGAAGATGGCACCTTTGGATTAAAAAGCAAAAATAGTCATTCCCTTCTTCTGGTGCACTTTTCTTTGTACCAGGATGTGTGACTGGGTAGGTCAGTCATTACCTACTTTCTCAGACAGGTGCTTCTGTCCAGTATTTAAATCCTCTAAGCATGCTTGATACTCCTGCTCATTTATAATATAGTTAAAATCATGTGCCTTGGAATCATGGTATCCTCTATTACTTTATTTTTTCATTGATTCATTGTACTCAGTACTCTCAATATACAGTATGTGGTAGTAATTGTGTTTAGTGCTGGGGATATAGAATGGATAAAGAACATGGGAGGATATTAGGTGGTTAAGTGGATGAACAAAGCATAAGGATGTCAGAGGAAGTGCCCTAACTTAATTTGAGGGATAACAGTAGGGCTAGATATGATACTTCAGCTGAATCTTAAGGTAATAGGTAAAGTTAACACTCAAAGTATGTCTTGTATGAGTGATACTGTTTTCATACTTTACATACATTAGCTCATTTATATCTTGACAACCTTATATAATAACTACGATTCTTATCACAGTTTACAGATAAAGAAGCTGTGGCACAGAGAGGTAAAGGCTTTATGAAGGCAGTACAGAATTTGTATTCAGTTTGGAGTAAAGATTGACATTTAGGCAATTTGGTCCCCAAATATATGCTCTTAAACATTTTGCTACATTACATCTCAGGACCCAAGAGTGCCATGGTTGTTGGGATAGGAAAGAAGGTTGTGGCATAGGTGGCGGTAGTTGTGGGGGCCCTGGGACAGGTGAATTTGGGAATTCTAAAGAGATGGAACATGTTCTGCAACATTGTAGAGGCATGAGAGATCACAGCCTTCCTGAGGGGACTGCGAGTTTCTATTGATTGGCACTTGACTGGTAGATGTGAAAGATTGGTGGGCGGCAAGGCTAGGATGTGGATGGATTTAGATCATCTGGGAGTTTTGTCTACCATGTTTATACTATCTGGAAATCCTCCACTGCTTTGAGGGTGAGTTTGTGTGTCAGTTCCCATAGTCTATGTTTAAGTCACAATGACTCCCCCTGTGAACCTTTGTTTAACATCTGTCTGTAAGAATGAACTGAGTTGAGGTGGGATAAGCAGTGTAGTAGAAGACGGACATCAGAGACATACTAGGTGCTTCATCATGTAGGGTGTTTTAATAATGAAAATGGTAATAGATTGGAGAAACAGAACTCCACAAGAATTTTAATAGTGACATTTTTCCATTGTACTTGGGATCTGAACATTTTAAATTTCATGAATTATTCATATTTTTTTAGAAAAATTATTCAGATATTCATCTGTTTTTCTTTTGAAAGAAGCTAGTTATCAAGAATTTATATCATACCTTCTCTATCAAATGATTTTTATATCGCTTAAAGGTCAAAGCAAGCACTTTTTGTATTTATTGTCTTATTTATGAATGATTTACAGTTCTCCAAAATCTGTCTGCTTGTTGTTCAAGAATGCCACAATGAAGTGTTTTTTAACTGTTTGTTCTGTCATTCTTTATAATCATCTTTATTGAACAAGTCACAGACTTATCATTGTGCTCTACTCAATGTAATTCTTGCTCATAAATTGTAGTACTTTGAAGAAATCATTCAGTTCTTTTGAAATGACATTTAAAATGAAATCAACTTTCAGTTGTTAGAAAAAGTAACAGCTGTGACTCTGTAAGCTACTGTTAGTGGCTTTGGAAGCTTCTTGGTTAGCTGGTTGTCATAATGAGGTCATTTTCCAAAAGAAGATGAAGTCATTTGCCATCTTGTTTTAGTCATAGTGGGCTTTTTCTTTGGCCAGATATTTTCAAATTACACATTCCCACTCCCTTATTTTCATAGTTGGTAATATTTTCATGGAATAAGATAATGATGGAACTTTTGAAAGGCAACAGTTTATATTTAACATGGCCAATATGTGATTTGTGTTTTGTATTATAGTTAGAAAAAGATCTCTGTAGATTTGAAATATTATTAATTTATATTTCATAGTAGGAGAGCCAAGGAGTGTGCAGTATTTAGTGTGTAAACCTCAGCACATGTAGATGGATTCAGCCCAGGGTTCTGTCTCCTGAGTCCCTGTGGGTAGATGATCTAATCGGAGTCATCTAATCTCTACCTGCTTGAATTCTTGTGGCTTCACCGTTTATCACTCTATTTTCTTCTGGCATCTAGCCCTCCAGATCCACTTGTGATGGAAAATTTATGGACAGTAGAGATAAGGAGTAATTATCTCAATCATTTTTATGTATTTTTACTGGTGCCTGAATTATATTTTCCTCTGGGTTGTAGCCCATATAAACCGTTACGATTATTTTAGCCTCAGGATTCCATGTGTATGAGAAGGGCTAACTTTAGAATACTCCATGATGATCTGCTGCTCTAAGTGTCCTTTTCTTTGTAAAGGAAAAATAATTAGTATAGTGTTGTTATACAGTAATATACAAACAGTTATATATAATTAAGGAAGTCACTTCTCATAGTGAAAACTATTTCTGTAAGGTATTCGAATTTATCTTTAAAATAACTAATTTGAGAATACTGGGGTAAAATGGAGAACCCCAAATTAGATTCAGTATCGCATTTAAGGATTTAATGTAAGAATCACAAAACAAGCATAAGCAATTTTTAAATCATGTCACCTTGGGTTTCAGAGTTTAATATAAAGATAAAATCATAAAAACCTATGGGAAGTGTGTTCTATGTTTAGAGGTATTGTAATTAAAATTAAGTTTTCTGACAACCAAAGTAACAACAAAGGACTGTTGTTAAAGTAGTAAATAGTTATCTGTAGCCACAATAATGCTGTATCACACACACCCCTGAAATTTCTATGGTGTACAACTATAAATCGTTGTTCATGTGCCTAGGACGGGCACTGAAACCGTTCTGTTGACCTAAGATGTGCTTGGCTGTCAGTGACTCGGTTTAATTTTATTTCATCATTCAACACCTAGCCCTAGGTATATTCTCATCATGATGGCAGAAGTGTAATAAAGAGCAAAAAATGCAGTGCCTTTTGGAGGCTGATGTTGTGGGTATGCTGTCACATCCATTTTAGTCATAAATATTTGTTCATAGTAAATCACCAGGCCAGCCCAGGTTCAAGGGATGGGAAATGGATGCAGTCTCTTTAGAGTCACATGGAAAAGTGACTCCAGAGTCCATATATGGGGAAGGGTGAAGAACTGGGACCCTCATTGCAGTCTACTTCACATACCCAAAATGTCAAAAAACAAAACAAATGAACAATTATTCAGTGCACAGCTTTCTTCTCTTTGCATATCATTTGATTTTATTTATATATATATATTTCATAGTTTTTTTTAACTTTGTGAATTTATTTTCAGTTGTAGTAAATACATTTCTAGGTTATAACTTTTATTTTTTGCTTGATTTATAATTTACCAGCTCTTCCAGTGTTTCACAGTGATACAGGGGTTTCAGTGATCTAACATGAATGGACCAGAAGGTGGACCTATATTGAACAAATGTCTTGATTGAATCAGATTATTTATAGGACTTTTTCAGTCTGTTGGTAAGAAGTGTTAAGCTTCCTTCCATTCAGGCAATCTCATAGTTCACAGTGGGGAATGCAAATTGTCCTTAAAGTTGGAGACGAGTAAGCCTGTGATTTGCTGATTACAGTACCTCATACTGGTTATTTGTTATGGCTTGAGATAGGCAGTAGGCTAGAAAGATTCCCATCAGCTGGAAGCAAGCAACTCTGAAGAAAATTCCCGCGACCACACCCATTTATGACCCTATAATGGTCGTCACCTTTATAAAACTACCTTCATTGTTTACTTTATTGGCATCTCTCTGTGGAGAACATTTTCAAGTTTGCAGCAACTCTTGGGAAATCCTTTGTCTGAGAAATAATTAGTATCCTTCCAGTCTTCTATAGTCGGTGACACCACAACAATGCAGTTTCTTTTGAATTTGTCTACTGCATCGCTTCTGTAGAACTGCCATAGAGTTAAACTGCTGTATGGTTTTCTCATAATTATTCTTAAAACTGTTCTTGCTCTCATGTCTAAAAATCCTACGATGGCAGTGACCAGTTCAACCAAAAAAAAAAAAAAAAATGAGAGAAACATTGCATACAGTTTTAGCATCTGTGCTCAGCAGGTAGCACAACAACCAAAAGTGCTCAAAAGAATAATGACAGTGAGCATGAAGAGGACATTGGTGGCCTTCTCATTTAAAAGGGAAAAATAATTCTCCAGGCTCACCTTGCCCCAAATGCCAGCAGCAAGAAAAATAACACCAGTGATCCAAAAGATGAAAGTGTAGATCAAGAGGATGCTCTTGAAACAAGTAATGGCTTGCTGGTCTGCAGTCTCTGATAGGGGGGTGCCATGACTAGCTCAGGACCCTGTCCTGCCGCACCAGGCAAGCAGAACGGAATGAGAGAGACACAGAGTCACTGAGTTACAATTTTTAAAAAAACTGCAACGTTTTTAATAGTGATCTTTGAATGTTAAATGATCTTTGCATATCTCCAATAAACAGTCTTGTGTATCACCGTGTTTATGTGTCTGCATAGTTATTTTAATGTATGTTTACTCAAACTGGAAGTATTCAGCTTTTTGGCAGGTTAAAAAAAATTTTTTTTAATGTTTATTCATTTATTTTAAATGTTTATTTCTGAGAGAGAGAGAGAGAGACAGACAGACAGACAGACAGCACGAACAGGGGAGGGTCAGAGAGAGAGGGAGACACAGAATCTAAAGCAGGCTCCAGGCTCTGAGCTGGCTGTCAGCACAGAGCCTGACGTGGGGCTTGAACCCACGAACTGTGAGATCATGACCTGAGCCAAAGTTGGACGCCCAACCGACTGAGCCACCCAGGCGCCCCAGTGTTTATTCATTTTTGAGAGAGAGAGAGTTGGGGAGAGAAAGGGAGACACAGAATCTGAGGCAGGATCCAGGATCTGAGCTGTCAGCACAGAGCCCGATGCAGGGCTCCCAACTCATGAACCACAAGATCATAACCTGAGCCAAAGTCGGACGCTTAACCAACTGAGCCACCCAGGAGCCCCTTAAGTGGTTTTATACATGTAAGTTTGTTTGAATTTTTGGTATAGTGAACAGGGATGCAGCTGATGTCCTTGTAGGAGAATCAGCTCAGTCTTTGCACAAATTTTGTAATTGGAATTGGTAAATAAAAAAGCTACTCCCTGGGAAAAGAATATACATATCTATTCATGTATGTATTTGCTTGCATATACATACAAAAGTGTTGAAAATAAACTACTGGGATTACACCAAAGTAAAAAGCTTTTGCACAGCAAAGGAAACAATCAATAAGATGAAAACAATCAAAGTAAATGGGAGAGGCTATTTGCAAATGATTTATATGATGAGATTGATATTCCTAATATATGAAGAACAACTACAACTCAACACCAAAAATCCATGGGCAAAGGACCTGAATAGACATTTTTCCAAAGAAGACAGATGGCCACCAGACACATGAAAAGATGTTCAGCATCAGCCATCAGGGAAATGTAAATCAAAACCACAGTGGGATATCACTTCACAGCAGTCAGAATGGCTAGTATCAAAAAGACAAGAAATAACAAGTGTTGATGAGAAGGTGGAGAAGAGGGAACTCTTGTGCACTGTTGGTGGGCATGTAGATTGATGTAACCACTGTGGAAAACAGTATGAAGATTCCTAGAAAATTATAGGTAGAGGGGCGCCTGGGTGGCTTAGTCGGTTGAGCGTCCAACTTTCGCTTAGGTCATGATCTCGCGGTTCGTGGGTTCGAGCCCCGCGTCGGGCTCTGTGCTGACTGCCAGCTCAGAGCCTGGAGCCTGTTTCAGTCTGTGACTCCCTCTCTCTCTGACCCTCCCCTGCTCACGCTGTCTCTCTCCTAGAAATAAATAAAACATTAAAAAAAAAAAAAGAAAATTATAGGTAGAAATAACATTAGAGTCTAGTAATTCCACTTCTTGATGTTTATCCAAAGAAAACAAAGCATTAGTTTGAAAAGATACATGTATCTCTGTTTTTATTGCATCATTATTTACAATAGCCAAGATATGGAAGCAGTCTTAATTGTCCATTGGTAGATGAATGGTTAAAGATTTGATATGTATATGCAATAGAATATTACTTGGTCTAAAAAAGAATGAGGTGTTGCCATTTGTGACAACTTGGATGGACCTAGAGGGTATTGTGCTAAGTGGAATAAGTCTGAGAAAGACAAATAGCGTATGATTTCACTTATATGTGGGATCTAAACAAAAAGGAAAAAAGAGAACAGACTGATGGTTTCCAGAGTGGGAGGGTGGTGGGGGGATGGGCAAAATAGGTAAAGGGGTTTAAGAAGTGCACACTTTCAGTTATAAGATAAATATGTCATGGAGATGAAAAGTAGAGTAAAAGGAATATAGTCAACAGTATTGTGATGTAGTATGGTGATAGATACACTTATTGTAGTGAGTACTGGATATGGAACTGTCAGATCACTGTGTTGTACACCTGAAACTAATACAACGTTGTATGTCAACTATACTTAAATAACAAAGAAAAAAATCTCGGAAGGGTGTACAAAATACAGAGGATATTGGTTGCTTCTTGGTTAGAAAACTTGATAGACGATAGGAGGAGGGAGATTTTTCAGTTTGTTTTTCTTTTCATTGAATAAAACTAACATGAATGTATGTAGTTACAAAATAAGTTTTTGTAACTTTTTATTTTGAAATAATGTAAGCTTGTCAGAAAAGTGGTAGAAATAGTATAATGAGTTCACATGTGCTCTTCACCCATCTTATCCTAATGTAACAACTTACCTATCCATAGTATAATTATCAAGCCAGGAAATGATAGTTTTCATAAAACTATTTAAGTAAATTACAGACTTGATTTAAATGTTACCAGGTTTTCCCTAATGGCCTGTTTCTTTTTCAGTTATCAGTGTAGTAGCCCACATTGCATTTGGGGGTTCTGTCTTCATCACCTTAAGTTTCTTCCAATCTGTGATAATTCTCATTCTTTCTGGTCTTTTATGACCATGTTGCTTTTGATAACTATTAGCAGCTGTTTTATAGAATGTCATAGGTAATTTCTGAAAGGATTCTTGATAACAGCAAATTTAGAAATAGTTCATAGTGATTTTTTTCCTTTTTCTAAAAAATGGATGAGGTAAAGTGCACGTAGAAAAGAACACAAGTTATAAGTGTATAGCTTAGTGAATTTTCATAAACTGAACACACCCATGAAACCTGCATGCAGATCAGGAAATAGAAGATTGCTTTCATCTCAGAATCTCTTCACTACCCTATATTCCACTTCATTTTGTGAAGCTAGTATTGTACTGATAACAAAAGTGAAAACTGCAAGAAGACTACAGACCATTATCTCTTATGAATAAAAGCACAAAAATACTCAACAATACTAGCACACTGAATCCCAACATACAAAAACAATTACACACCAAGACCAAGATGGATTTATTCCAGAAATGTGAGGTTGGTTCAACATCTAAAAATCAGTGTAATGAATGTAATGCACCTTATCAATAGAATAAAGGGCAGAAACTACATGGTCATCTCAGAAGATCAAAAAATGTATTGCAAATAATCTTTTCAAAAGAGAAATTTATAATAAAGTAGGAATAGAAGGGAGCTTCTGCAGCCTAATAAAGAGCATCTATAGCTAACACAGCCCACGTCAAACTTGAATGTGAAAGACTGAAAGGTTTCTCTTCAAGATCAGGAAAAAGACTAGGAGGTCTTCCCTCACTATTTCTATTGATCATTGTACTACAGGTTCTAGCCAGGACAATGAGGCGAACAAACAAATAAACCAAGCACACAAACAGGCATTCAGAAATACAGGGCATCCAGATGAGAAAGAAGTAAAGCTCTTATTTGCAGAAAGTATGACTTATAGAAAGAATATTCTAAGGAGTCCACAGAGCAACTATTAGATCTAATGAATGAGTTCAGCAGGGTTGCAGGATACAAGAGTAATAGATAAAAATAAATAGTATTTTTGCACACTAGAATGAACAATCTGAAGATGACATTAAGGAAATAATACCGTTTACAGTAACATCAGAAAGAATAAAATAATCCAGGAATAAATTTAAAGACTTAAAGGACTTACACACTAAAAACCACAAAACATTGGAAGATGGAAAGAAGACCCAAATAAATGGAAAGGTACCCTGTGCTCAAAGATTGGAAGATTTGTTAGGGTGGCAGTATACTCTCCAACTTGATCTATGGTTTCAGTGCAGTAGTATTTTCATCTGCTCTTTTATAGGAATGACAGGCTAATTTAAAAACTCTTCTATAAATGTGAGGCACTTGGGTGGCTCAGTTAGAGTCTGACTCTTGATTTCGGCTCAGGTCATGATCTCATGGTTTGTGAGTTTGAGCTCTGCACTGAGCTGTGTGCTGACAGCACTGAGCCTGCTTGGGATTTTGTCTCCCTCTCTCTCTGCCCCTCCCCTGGTTGCTCTCTATCACTCTCTCAAAAGAAATACAAAAAACAAAAAGAAAAACAAAAACTTTAGAGTACTCACATTTATGACAAGAGCTCTGAAACAATTTAATACAGAAAGAATATTTTAGCAAACAATACTGAGACAGTATGGAAAAGGAAGAATTTAGACTTCTTTCTATACCATACACAAAAGTTAACGCAAAATGGGCTATAGATGTAAACTGTAGTAGCTCTAACTATAAAATTCTTAGAAATCAATATAGGAATAAATGTTCTTGATTTGAAGCAGGTGAAGCATTTGTAAATATACCAAAAGCAAAAGTGACCATTTCATCAAAAGTAAAACATTTTGTGCTCTGATGGACAGCATCAAAAAGTGGAAATACAACCTACAGAAGGGGAGAAAATTTCTGCAAATCATATATCTGATAAAATACTTGTATCTAGAATATATAATAAAAGACAACCCAATTTGGAAAAAAAAAAAAAAACAAAAAAAACCCAATTTAAAAATGGGCTTAGGATCTGAATTGGTGGTTCTCCAAAGATTTAAAGATAGCCAATATACACATGAAAAGATGCTGAGTGCCATTAACTATCAGGAAAATGGAAATCCAAACCACAATGATACACTGCCACACACCCACGGATGTCTGTGATCAAAAAGATAGCAAAATTGATGACTTGTAGTAATTAGAATCCTTTTACGTTGTTGATGGGGATGTGAAAATGGTGCAGCTGCTTTGGAAAACATTTTGGCACTTCCTCAAAAGGTTAAACAGTTTTACCATATGACCCATCAGTTTTACTCCTAGTGAAGGGGAATGAAGAGATATGAAAATATTTGTCCACCCCATAATTTGTGTACAGCAATTTTTATAATAGTAAAAAGGGAGAAGGGCGCCCGGGTGGCTTAGTCGGTTGAGTGTCCCACTTCAGCTCAGGTCATGATCTCACGGCTCTTGAGTTCGAGCCCCGCGTCGGGCTCTGTGCTGACAGCTCAGAGCCTGGAGCCTGCTTTGGATTCTGTGTCTCCCTCTCTCTCTTCCTCTCTCACAGTCACACTCTCTCTGCCTCTCTTGAAAATAAATAAAGATTAAATTTTTTTTTAAAAAAGCGAGACAGCTCAAATGTCGATACACTGATGAATTGATAAATGTGGATTGTTCATACAATGGAATAGTATTTGTTAATAAAAACAGTTATCAGTGTATGATAGAACATGGATGATCCTTGAAAACATTAACGTAAGTGAAAGAAGCTAATCACAAAAGAGCACATATTGTATGATTCCAGTTATGCCAAATATCTAGTATAGGCAAATCCATAGAGACAAAACACTTTGGTGTTGCCTAGGGCTGTGGACAAAGGGCAAGTTGGGTTGAGTTGGAATAGCCACAAATGAGTACAGGGTTTATTTTGGGAGTAATGAAAATGTCCTAATGTGAGTTTGTGATGATTGCAGAACATTACACTAAAAATAATTGGATGGGAAAATGTGTGAATTGTGTGGCATGTAAAGTGTCCCTCATTGTTAAAAATGATCAGTAACTCTTGCCTTCTAAACATCTTTGATGGGAGACAAATGTGTAATGCAGTAATTCAATTTATAATGGGATGAGAGGAATAAACTGAAGAAATTTGCTGAGCTTAAAAGTTGGGATTCATTGTAAGACAGAATTGTCTTTGCTAAGCATACAAGTGAGAGGAGACAGTGCTTTGAGGGATTGACAAATCGTTCTCCTTCAGTAAAGATGATGTATATGCGTAATCCTCAGTATTTAGTAGACTCTCAGACTGTAGCTGTCATAATTAAAATGAGGCCATAATACTAATAACTTCAATACTGTAATTAAAATGGTACAGTTTGGGGAACTAGTTGTTCCTATACATTAGCATTTTCTGAAATTTGATCTGAGTAAGACTTCAAATGCTTTTGGACAAAAAGGTGCTAACGTTAAGTAAGTTTGAGAAAAATGAAACTTTTGGTGCTTAACAGCTGATGGACAATATTAAAGGCTTGGAGTAGTCCCACAGTAAAGAAACTACTTGATTTTGTGTAACCCTTGGTTTCTCAAAGTTAGTTGTTCAACATTCTTTTGTTTTCAGTATAGCTATTAACATGTTTCCCAGTTTGTGTTCCCTGAAACAGACACATACTGTGATTGCCACTCTGTTTTCTTTACCTTTTTACCAGCTATTTTGATGATAGTATGATATACCCAGACTTTGGGTCCGCAGATGAGTGGTTTTACAGAACAGTTCCTTCTTTCAGTTACAGTGCTCACTTTGCTCTCTCAAAAAGCCCAGCAGGACCCTGTCCTTTTGAAGATTGGAAAAAAGTTACATTTCCTGACAAATTGTTGTGCCTCATCTAATGAAAACTGTGGGAGCTTTATAACCAATATTTTTTTCTTTCGGTTTTGGCGGAGATGAAGTTCAAAACAGATCTGTGTTCAATTAATCAACCCAGCCTAGGTTATTTGAAATAAATTTCTTTCTGAAACTCTCATAACTGTCTTCTTAGTTATTTAATAAGCTTTTTAGTTTTGTTGGATAGTTTTGGTTTTGTTTTTGTCTGGGTCTTTTTTGGGAAGTAGGTGAACTATATATTTGTATAATTGCTTAGAATGAGAAAAAAATTCATGTATGTTAATTGACTTGGGTAAAACTATGTTGTGATTATGTTTGGGAGATTGTATTTTAAATCACCTGCAGTTTAGCTTAGTCCTTCATTTATAGGTATTCTAAGGATTTTCTTTTATACTTTTACATTGAATAAGGTGTTTTTTTCTTTATGCTGTTAGGCAGATTTACAAACCATGTGTTTAAATGCTAAGCAGTGGATGGTGGGAATGCAAACGGGTTCAGTCACTCTGAAAAACAGTATGGAGGTTCCTCAAAAAGTTAAAAATAGAACTGCCTTATGACCCAGCAATTGCACTACTAGGTATTTATCCAAGGGATACAGGTGTACTGTTTCCAAGGGGCACATGCACCCCAATGTTTATAGCAGTGCTATCGACAATAGCCAACGTCTGGAAAGAGCCCAAAAGTCCATTGGCAGATGAATGGATAAACAAGATGTGGCATATATACACAACGGGGTATTACTTGGCATTCAAAAAGAATGAAATCCTGCCATTTGCAACAATGTGGATAGAACTAGAGGGTATTATACTGAGCGAGATTAGAGAAAGACAAATATCATATAACTTCACTCATAGGTGTAATTTAAGATACCAAACAGATGAACGTAAGGGAAGGGAAGCAAAGATAATATAAAAACAGGGAGGGGGACAAAACATAAGAGACTTTTAAATACAAGAACAAATAGAGGGGTGCTGGAGGGGTTGTGGGTGGGGGGATGGGCTAAATGGGTAAGGGGCATTAAGGAGGACATTGTTGGGATGAGCGCTGGGTATTATGAATCACTGGAACCTACTCCTGAAAGCATTATTGCACTATATGCTGACTAACTTGGATGTAAATTTAAAATAAACATTTGAGTAAAGGGCTTCTAGCTCTTTGTGTTATGCTTGCAACTTTTCTGTAAGTCTGAAATTATTTAAAAATAAAAAGGTTTTTGGGAGCAACAAAAACCATACCCAAGGTCATCTGGGTTTTACTGTATATTTGATAAGTTTTACATTTCTGTACTTTACATTTAAGTCTGTTATCCATTTCGAGTTCATTTGTCTGAAGGATGTAAGGTCTGTGTTTAGATTCATTTTTTTCCCATGTGGATGTTCATTCGTTCAAGTACCATGTGTTCCATCATATTGCCTTTGCTTTTTTTTTTTTAATCAAAGATCAGTTGGCTATACTTATGTGGGTCTATTTCTGCATTCTTGTATTGAGCCATTGATGTCTTCATTATTTCACAGTACCACGCTGTCTTGATTAATGTAGATTTATACTGGTTGTCTTGTCTTTATTTCTTCATTTGGATTCCATTTACTGTCTTGTGTTTTCTCATTTCAGCATGAGGGATTCCCTTAAGCATTTCTAGGAGGGTAAGTCTGTTAGCAAAAATGAAGGTTTTGTTTTCCTGGGAATATCTTTATTTCTCCTTCATTTTATTTATTTATTTATTTATTTATTTTTAAATGTTTTATTTATTTCTAGGAGAGAGAGAGAGAGAGACAGCGCGGGCAGGGGAGGGTCAGAGAGAGAGGGAGTCACAGACTGAAACAGGCTCCAGGCTCTGAGCTGGCAGTCAGCACAGAGCCCGATGCGGGGCTCAAACCCACGAACTGCGAGATCATGACCTAAGCGAAAGTCGGACGCCCAACCAACTAAGCCAACTAGGAGCCCCTCTCCTTCATTTTAAAGGATAGTTTGTCAGATATGGAATTCTTAATTACATATATTTTTTTCAGCAGTTTTAATGTTATCCCACCAACCTTTTCTTTCCATGGTTTCTGAGGAGAAATCTCTTTGAAGATCTTTATACATGGTGATTTGATTCCATGTTGCTGTTCTCAAGATTCTCTCTTAGTCTTGGTACAGTCTGATTACTATCTGTGTAGGTGTGAATATCTTTAGGTTTATCTTTCTAGGAATTTGTTGACCTTGGATGTATAATTTTTTTCATCAGATTTGTGACCAGCCATTATTTCTTCAGATATTTTTTCTGTCTCCTTTTCTCTTTTCCTTTAGGCATTCCTTTTATGTTTGTATTGGTAAGCTTGACGGTGCTTTGTATGACTCAGTGGCTCTGTTTTCTTCATTTTCTTCTGTTATTTATCCTGGGTAATCTCAATTGACCTTTATTCAGGTCTGCTGATTTTTTCTTCTTCCTATTCAGATATCCTTTTGAACCCTTCTGGTGAATTTTTCACTTTAGTTTTTATACTTATCAACTCCAGACTTTATATTTGTTTGTTTTATAAAACTTTGTTTATTAATATTTTCTATTTGTTGAGATACAGTTCTCATAGTTCTGTACTTTTATCCTTTAAACTTTTTTTTTTAAAGGCCTTGAACATATTTACAATATCTGGTGTAAAGTCTGTCATATAAGTCAATTATCTGGGCTTCCTCAGGGACAGTTTTTATTGTTTGCCTTTTTCCTTTGCCTGGGTCTTGTTTCTTTGAATTCCTCACTTTTGTTTTTGTTGTTGAAAACTGTATATTTTAATATTACAGTGTGGCAAGTATTGAAATAAGCTGCTTTTCCCTTCCTAGAGTTTATTGGTACTGTGTCTTATTTGTTTGTTTCATGACTTTCAGGAGCTAAACAAAAGTCTGTGTTTGTCATGTGCTGTCACAGAATTCTCAGTTATAAGCTTAGTGGTCAACTAATGATTGGACAGAGATTTCCTTAAATTCCTGGATCCAAAAAAAATCTCTAAAGACTTTTTGCCAGGCTTCTCTGTGTTTGTTGTGGTATGTCTTCGGCACTCAGCAAGGCTGGTTACAACTCAGCCTTAACCTTTACTTCCCACTCCTACAGACCCTAGGGTACAGCCAGGGTTTATAGCTTTAGGCTGTAAGTTCTTTTTGAGCATGTGCACAGCCCCTCACATGTGTGGGTTCTTAGATGACCAGGAGTATGGAGTTTTTCAAATCCCCTATGGACAATCTCATTCCTCAAGTTTCCTTTCAGTCTTTTGGGTTAGTTTATGGTTTGCCCCAACTATTGTCCACCTCAATGGTGATATTAAAACACTTGCTTGTAAGATACGTTTTCTATAAATACCTGCTCTTCTGCTGGGAGAAACTCTTGTACAAAAAGGGTTTTGAGTCATGTGGCATAAACATAAGCCCTTCAAATGCAGTCTGTCAGAATACTACCAGACAGGTCAAATAGTTACTAGTCCTGGGATTGAGGTTGGAGTGAATTTAAGCTTTATTGTGCTCCTCTCATTACTGGCAATGCCTGCTGTTATTGTCCAATGCTGCCTCTAAGTTTGAGTGGGGGAGATGGTACCAGGAAAAGGTAAAGCACTAGAAAGATCCCAGTTCTACATGAGGTACAACTATTTTTCTTCTGTAGATGTTCCTCCATTGCTGCAACCATTTACTTAATTTCCAGGATTCTGAAAAAATTGACTGTGACAGTTATTTACTGGTGTTTCTGTCATTGCTTTTATGGAAGGTCAGAATTTTGAAGATACTGTCTGCCTTTTTCACTGATGTCACTCCAGTTTGCTAACTTTTAAAAAAATTTTTTTTAATGTTTATTTTTGAGAGAGAGACAGAGCATGAGAGGGGGAGAGTCAGAGAGAAGGAGACACAGAATCTGAAGCAGGCTCCAGGCACTGAGCTGTCAGCACAGAGACCGACACGGGGCTTGAACCCACAAACCATGAGATTAAGACCTGAGTCAAAGTTGGATGCCGAACTGACTGAGCCACAGAGGTGCCCTAGTTTGCCAACTTTTTAAAAAAATTTTTTTAAATTTTTTATTTATTTCTGAGAGAGAAAGAGAGACAGAGATAGCATGAGAAGGGGAAGGTCAGAGAGAGAGGGAGACACAGAATCCGAAGACAGGCTCCAGGCTCTGAGCTGGCTGTCAGCACAGAGCCCGATGCGGGGCCTGAATCCATGAACCGTGAGATCATGACCTGAGCTGAAGTTGGCTGCCCAACCGACTGAGCCACCCAGGTGCCCGTTTGCCAACTTTTTAAAAAGGAATTTATGTTCAATAGAGATATGGGCTTTTGTTGTTTTAAATATTTTAATGCTTTTTTTTTTTTTTTTTTTGAGAGAGAGAGAGAATACATGCAGGGGACATGGCAGAGGAAGAGAGAGAATCTTAAGGAAGCTCCACATCCAGTATGGAGCCCAACCTGGGGGTCCATCTCATAATGCTGAGATCATGGCCTGAGCCAAAATCAAGAGTTAGATGCTTTACAGACTGAGCCACCCAGGCACTTTAAATATGGATATGGGTTTTTAATTCTCATTTCTATAATGGTATCTTTGTCTTTTTCTTGGTGTCACTTTGGCTGCAGAAGTTCTGAAATATTGTTTCCTTCCCTGTGATCTGGGCTTGTGAAATAACATTATTTTTATAAATGTATGTTTGTCAAGTTGGTTAATTTTTGTTTTTCATTCTACATATTTGTCAACTTGCTTTATGACTCTATAGTTATGTCCATTATTGAGAGTTAATTGACTTAAAATCTGCTGCTGTTGAATTATGGTTTTCTCCTTTTGATCCTTTTTTTGCCTCATCTATTTTGTAAATACATTAATGCTTCTGTTGTGTATCCTTTTATCAACATAAAGTGTTGCTCTTTGTTTCTAATAACATTTCTTTTTCCTAAGTCTAATTTGTTTGACTTAATACAGGCACTTCAGTTCCCTTGTTCCTTCTGATTTTGTTATTACTTCTGTTTTTATATTGTATGTAATTCCATCCTTTTATTTTCATTGTATTTGTCTCTCTGTCTGAGTTTTGTCTCTTGTAAGCAGAATATTCTTGGATCTTATTTATTTTTCTAGTTTGATGCTTCCTGCTTTTTGGATGGGTTGTTTATTGCATTTATATTTAATATGATTATTTATAATAGTGGTTTGATACATTTTTTTTTCTGTTGGTCTCATGTCTTTTTTATTCTTTTCTTCTCCCTTTATTGCCGTCTTTTGTGTTAAATATTTTTATTCTTGGGGCACCTGGGTGGCTCAGTCGGTTAAGCATCCGACTTTGGCTCAGGTCATGATACCACAGTTTGTGAGTTCTATCCCTGCGCAGGACTCTGTGCTGACAGCTTGCTCAGAGCCTGGAGCCTGCTTTGGATTCTGTCTCCTTCTCTCTCTACCCCTACCCCATTTGTGCTCTGTCTCTCAATAAATAAATGTAAAAAAATATATATATTTTTACTCTTATTTTGAATCTTCCATTGATTTCTTTGTTACTCTATTTTTAATAGTTGTTTTCTTAGTCATTGTTCTAGGAATTTCAGTATGCATTTGAACCCATCACAGTATCCTTCAAAATATTTATTTAATTCTGAATAATGGAAACTTTCCTTGACTCTTTTCCTCCACCATCCTTTGTTCTATTATTGTTAGATATGTTACATCTATTTTGTTATAAAGCCAACAATTTATTGTTATAATTACTACATATTCATTCTTATGTCTTTTATGTAAGTTAAGAGAAATATTTGGGATAAACATTTTTTTTGTAAAATTTTGAATTTATCCCTATTTTTACCATATCTTGCACTTTTTTCCCTTGTATATTTGAGTTATTGTCTGGAATCTGCTCTGTTTAGACAGAACTACTTCCGTTAGTGTTTCTTTCAAGATTGATCTGTTAGGGAATTTTTCATACTTTAATTTCATTTGGAGTCCATAGTTTTGTTGGATATAGAATTCTTGGTCAGTGGTTTTTATTTTTATTATTTATTTTAACATTTTGAATATATTCTCCCACTGCCTTCTGGCTTGTATTGTTTTAATAAGTCAGCTTTTAATCTTATCGATGTTCCCATATAATCTGAAAAGTCACTTTTCTTTTAGGAATTTTAAGATTTATCTCGCTTTCGCTTTATTAATTCATTCATTCATTTATTTTGGCTTCCAGCAGTTTGACTTTAATGTGCCTGCATGTGCGTCTCTTTCTATTTATCTTACTTTGCGTTCATTGATATCCTTGGGTTTTTTTGTTTATTGTCCCAAGAAGTTTCAGCCCTTCCTTCAAATATCTATTCTTCCCTTTTTCATCTTCACTCTATCTGAGACTCCTATCACCTGCACGTACTTTTGTGCATTTGATCTCTTGGGCTGTGCTGTTTTCTTTTTTTCTTTTCTTCAGATTGAGTATTCCTCATTTCCACTATCTTCTGCTGCAGTAATTCTGTATTTTACTATCTCCAGTCTGCTTTTGATTGCCTCTAGTGAATTTTTCATTAGTCAAGTATTTTCATTTTCCCCTTTTGTGTAATTTCTACCTCTTTGTTGAGATTCTGTTTTCATTGAATTATTGGTATCATGCCTTTGTATAATTCTTTAAATGTGGTTTCCTTTAGGTTTTTGAACATGTTTATAATTGTTGCTTTGAAGTGATTTGCTGCTAAATCTAATATCTGGCACTCTGAGAGAGAATTTTCTATCAAATGGTTTTTGTTATTTTGTGTTGTGAAGTCTGTGTCCTTCAAAATGTGAGAATGTGTATATCTCTTCTCATCTGTTTTTCTTGTTTTTATGTAATAGCTAGGGATCATCCCTTTATCTACATTGTTTATTGCTAAGTCATTGCTTTGTTAGAAGTCCTGCTTGAACTTTTTGAGGTGATTGGGCTTTTTACTCATTGCTGATGAATCTGTTTGTGGGCTGGTGTGTATTCCCTGTTCTGGCTCTTTTTAAATCTTCCCCTTTTTACTTCTTTATCTAGTGTCTCTTCTGTGCATTTATGTACGCACTGTAGGTCATGGGTGTGCAGGTGTCTTGGGTGTACCTCAGTCTCCCCTATGTGTGTTATGTACCCAGCCTTAGGCCAACTTAGCATATGTGAAGAGCCTGTCAGACCCTGTTTGCCTGTCTCACCTTTAACTTTGTGTTAACCTCCTGGCTAGCCCCTCTGCCTGTTGCTTGTTTTAAACACAGTCATAACCTGAGGTATGCTGAGCTTCTTGTCACCCTCTTCTGGTGCCACTGGGATGGTCCTTTGTCTGACAGCATTCCCAACTAGGTGAGCCCACTTCAGAAACAGCAGAAAAGCTGGTAGTTTTCATAGCCTCTCTTGCCTTATTTGAACTACTGTGTTGACAGGGGTTTGGTGGATGGAAGTACACTTGGGTAAAATACCACAGAATGCCGATGCTTTCCACTGAAGTTCTATATTTTTCACAAATACATGCTTATCAGTTCTTTGTATCCTTTCCTTTGATTTCCACATTGCTGATACGGTTGTTTTTGCCAATTTTGTGTAATTTATAAGAGGATTCTTGACCTCCTCACTCTCATGCTAATGTGAATTTCTGATATTCTCTCTTGCTTATTTATTTATTTATTTATTTATTTATTTATTTTTAAATAGATCTTCTCACTCTTCTCCCAGGTTTCATCTTTGGTGTTCCTGTATTCTTGTATGCAGGTAGCAACCATGCCTTAAATGTTCTGAGTGTTTGGATGTTTTAAATCACAAGTGAGGTGATGGAGTTTTTGCTTAAAGCCCTCAGTATCTTCATGTCTCACTCACAGTAGAAGATAAAAGTGAGCGTCAGGCCTTCCATGATACTTCTCCTGTTACCTTTTCCGCTTTCTCTCTCCTCATGCAGCTGGTTTAAAGACAGTTTCTTTGCAGTTCCTCTAAAATGCCATGCTTCCTCTGCCAGATCCATCACTTGCTCTGCTTTTTCCAGAGGAGTGTTTTTCCTTTAAGTTCTCATGGTTCACAACCGCCACTGAAACATTACCTTCTTTATTATTATTATTTTTAAAATTTTCTTTTAGGGAGAGAGAGCATGAGCAGGGGAGGGGCAGAGAGAGGGAGAGGAAGAATCCCGAGCAGGCTCTGCACTGTCAGCACAGAGTCTGATGTAGGGCTCGAGCCCACAGACTGTGGGATCAGGACCTAAGCTGAAATTAGGAATCGAATGCTCAACTGACTGAGACACTCAGGCGCCCCCTGAAAGGTTATCTTCTTAGCAAAGCTCTCCCTCACCGTCTTGTAAAATCACAAGTTCCCAACCAATGTTTTCTTTCATATATGCCTGTCACTTCGTAATTTCTCTCCATAGCACTTAATACCATCTGTTATATCATAGGTAGACTCGTTTATTCATTTCTTGTCTACTCTTATATAATATAAGCTTCAATAATGCAGAGATTTTGTTTACTTTGTTTTTTGTATTTCCAGGGTCAAAACTGTCTTCCACAAACACAGTTTGGGCAACCATTGAATACTTATCGAATGAATGGGAACAAGGTGTCTGCATTATAGCTTTATATTCCAAGTAGAAAGATCTGAAAGGATATTGTATAAGACACAGCTTTTTTGTGGTCTACATACAGACTCAGTGGAAGAGAGCTATCATGTGGTAATAAAGGGAGACCAGGAAAAACTTTTGAAAGTGTCTGTGTCCAAGAAATGTTGATTTTATCGTGGGCATCCTTGAGTGGGATGTAGAGAGTATAAGAAGATCTAGATGGGTAAGTAAGGTAGAGTTCATGCAGTTTAGGATTTTGGGTATCCCATTGAAGACCTAAGGCTTAGGTAAGCCAACCGGAGTCTTAAGCACATGACTGATTGAGTTCCATGTTTTTGGAAGAAAACCATTCGGGCAGATGGAGGTTGAACCAGTCTAAGGATAACTGCAGGGCAGTGCATTTTTAGAAGGCTCCTGGAATAGTTGAAATGAGAGGTGATCTCGTTTTGATCTTCCAGAATGGCAGTGTGGATGGAAAAGAGAAAAGATTGATGAAAAAGGGAGGAAGGATACAGGTTATACATGCAAGTGTAAAATAGAACCCCGAGGATTTGGAGGTTAAAGAGAGGAGTGAGTGAAAGATTTAGTTATTAATTCAACAGTGCTGTGTGTTTTTGGTGCTGGGAGTATCCTAGTGAAGGAAACCTTCCTCTCTGCCCTCTTTGAGCTTGTTTCCTAGGAGAGGCAGACCAATGAAGACTTGTAAGTAATTATATAAAGTGTTGGGTTTTAATAAGTATTATGAAGAGAAATAAAATAGAAATCATAGATAAAAATGTTTCATGGAAGGGTTTGCTAGCTGTGGTAGGCTGGCCGTAACCTGGAAGGCTGGACTGATCAGGAGACACTCGCACAGAGGCCCGAAGGAAGAGTAGGAGTGAACCTTGTGTAGGCTGAGATTTTATGAGAGAATAAAGACATACAGTGGAAAGAGAGCCAAAGGAGATAATGGCTCTGTAAAGGCAGAGTAAAGATCTGTTTGGAAAAACTCAGCTGTTAGAATAAAGACAGTTTCTGCCCCAGACAGTCAAATGCTGACCTTTGATTGAAGGAAAGTTGGGAACATGCTCGAAGGTCTCAGGACTTCTGTCTTTGAAAATGGGGTTAGTTACAGTGCCATGAGCTGACAGGAAATCTGCAGGAAGATGCATATTTGTGGGAAGAGAATTTTCTCAGTTATCTTATTCTTGGGTTTGAAAGCTGTGTAGAGCTTTTGCAGCTTTCTTTGACATTGTTCCCCTTTCCTTTGTTTGTTTGTTTGTTTTTTTGCCCCTGTTTTTCATGATGATGGTGGCTTTATTTCTCTGAGATGTCAAACGTCCAGCAGCACCTCTTTACTGCTCTTGACACAGTTGCCAGTGCAGGGGTTGACTGTGCTTTACTCATTTGTGCAAAGTAGAAATACCTGTTAGGATTATTATCATTATTATTATTATTTTTAAATTTTTTATTTTTTTGTGAACATGAGTGAGTATATTAGAGTAACTGGAGTCTGCCTTGATGTTGTGAAAGCCTGAACTTTATGCTCCCAGTGCAGCACAGCTGTTCACCTATTTTGCCACATTGATAACGTTACTCATTTCACTAGGAGAATGGGATTAGTTGGCAGAGAGGAATAAGTTGGTTTTCTTGTTTGATCTGGAGTGTGGAAGAGTAGGAACTCATCAGGTATCACATTTTGTTTTATGGATAGTTACATTTTATTTTATTATTTTTTTAATGTTTATTTAGTTTTGAGAGACAGAGGGAGAGAGGGAGAGAGCACAGGGGAGGGGCAGAGAGAGAGGGAGACACAGAATCTGAAGCAGGCTCCAGGCTCTGAGCTGTCAGCACAGAGCCTGATGTGGGGCCCGGAACCACTAGCCGTGAGATTATGACCTGAGCTGAAGTCGGATGTGTAACTGGCTGAGCCACCCAGATGCCCCGTATGATTACATTTTATATTTGCAAAATCTATTACAGTTGATGAACTAAGTGTTAATGCACGTGTTTGATTTGATTCTTCAGTTGAACCTTATCATAATCCATGAGACTCACATTAGATGGTAATAAATACATTTTATAGAATAAAGAAATTGAAGTTCAAAAGATATTTAGTATTTTGTCCAGTGTGTCTCTGCTATTAAGTAAGAAATCCTGAATCCACACCTAGGTCTTCTGATTTTCAAGTTTAGAAGGGAACAGATAGAGTGTTTAGATCCAGTCTCAAAAGCAAGAATGGAAAGAATAAATAAGCGAAGTATGCTAAAAAAGTAGGTTTCCCTCTGGTTACTTTACAGTTAAAGTATTACTGATAGGTTTTATTTTAAGACATTTTTTTAAATTTTTTAAATTTATTTTTGAGGGGGGAGGGACAGAGAGAGAGAGGGGGCCATGGAGGATCTGAAGAGGCTCTGGGCTGACAGCAGAGAGCGACATGTGGGGCTCAGACTCATGAACTGTGGGATCATGACCTGAGCCAAAGTCAGATGCTCAACAGACTGAGCCATGCAGGTGCCACCCCCAAAATATTTTTTAATACAAAAATTTGTGCTTATTTGAGTATAGGATAGGATCAGAGATACAAAGATAAATACTGCATGGATCATATGGCATGAGTCATGATTTAGTTGAGATATAATAATATGTTATGTCTGTATCAGGTACTTTTTATGACAGCTTGCAGAGTATGTTCATGTTTTACTTCCCCCGTAATGCCTTTGGCTTTGTCTCTGCTACTCCTCAACATGTATTCTTTGCTCTAGCTCTCAAAATTATTTTGTTCTTTTAAGAATTAAGCTCTTCATTACTTTCAGATCTTTATTTATTGAGTCATCATCTCTTCCCAGATGCCTTCCCATATGTTGAATTCTGGGGCTCTCTTGTACTCCTTGTAATTCTACCCTTTAGTTACATGTATGGTTTCTACCCTATTGTATTGGAGGGATTTTGAGGCTCAAGAAGGTGTCCTTTTTGATGGTGAGTCCTGAGTGCCTAATTCAGTGCTTAGCAAGTGGTAGATCCTCAGTAAAGGTTCACTGAATAAATTGAATTATTTAACTGTAGATTTACTGTATTCCTTGGAGGTTGTATCATTATCCCTATATTACAGATAAGGAAACATCTCTGGTGTATTTACTTATTCCAGGTCTCATGGACCTGGTCAGCGTTAAAGCTTGGATGCCAGTGAATTCTTGTGCTCTACCTGAGATGGTGGTCTATAGAAGAGTATGCAGTGAACTAGAGGTAACAGAGAGGACTTCCCCACCAGACTGTTCTGGTTTCGTCTTCCCTTTGAGTACTTATAAAGGAGAGTAATGGAAAAAGTAAAAATGTTTTGGTGTCATTACAAGTTTGCAGCAGTTAGATTTAAATTTTTTCCACTTGAAATTTAGACATTTCCAGGCCCCTAATTTAGGCCTAATAACATGTTAATAATTTGGGCTTAATAATAAAATTTTAGTTATTAAATATAGCATTACTGTAGTGGGAAACTTTTCCAGTCAAAGGATCAGTGCAAGAATTTTGAAGAAGCTGGCCTCACTTGTTACTCTTCTTATGTCATTCAATGAAACAGTAATTTATTTTTCCTTCCTCAACATACGCTTCATTTTCTTGGGAAAGTTAGCAAAGGAAAGGAAAAAGTCAGCTGGTGAACTTTTGCCTATTTTCCTTTACCGCAACAATTGAAACATATACGTAAGAACACTTTTTATAAAGGCTGGCTTACATAGTGATGCTGGTAATATTCTCATCTGTCGAGATGAGAATTTATTGCAAGAAACTGGACTAGGACTATGACACAGCTGAGTCAAGCCTTTGCCACTAATTCTCATCTTGATGCTTCCGACATAGTTCAGTGAAGGCTTTCGTGTATTTCTTCCTGCAGGAGTGCGTATCGGAGCGTGGTATTTTCTTTGGCTGCCTAGTCACCTTGGTAAGAAACCCTTCTGTTGTTTAGATGATTTTACGTAGGTAATCCTTGTAAAGATTTCCAAGAGGTTTTGTTTTTCATAAAACAGGATTCTGTGAACATTTTTGAATCACTGCCCCCCCAAGAAGTTGGCAAAAGGTATTGAATATTCTTACACCGTTAATGTTAATTCATTGCTTCATTGGTTCAGCTGAAGTGTAGGCATAAATGATAATCTGCATCATGAAAGACCAAAATATTAATAAAAACATTGATTAATCATTAACTATACGTCTTTGTTTTAAAATGCAATATTATGATTGCCATTCAATCAGTAATGCTACTAGAAAGCTGTCAGTTAGCTTGATTTTGTTCTAAGTCTGCTGAAAAAGTTTTAAGGCAAATTGATTTCTGATAGGAATAAATGGAACATGCAGTGACCGGGGCTTCTTTGGCCAGGATTTTGTAGGTAAACCACAACTAATTCATAAAGTGCTGGGGACCCTTTCATACCTACCAAAAGTGGGCAGGCTGTCAATTTGGAAGATTCCATCTAAAGCATATTCCTTTACTTGGCTCTTGAAAAACTGTACCACAGTACCCTGCATAGAATTTAGTTTATTTACTGTGAAGAAGGAATGGTTGAGTCAACTTGCAGGAGATAAATCTGTGGTAGGTGTTCCAGGGCTGATTTTTAAACCACATGCCATCTCCCTCTTTTAGTTTATTTAACTTGCTAATATGTAAATTTTATTAATGAAACCAGGAGAGCTCATTCAGAGATATTTTAGACTTGTGCTTTTGTTAGGAGTGATAAATTAGTTTTGTTATTGAATAAATTCAGAGCTTTTAGAAAGAGCTCTTTATTTAATCTGTATTCAGACATGAGAAAAGTAGCTACCCAGTGTTAATTTACATTTTTAAAGGTTAATTTACAGTGCTAAATTGTAATATCCAAGGCTACTTTTCATTGGATTACTGATAGAAATGAACCTGTTATTTACAACATCAGTTTTGAACATCATCAACATTATGCTGCCTTTAATAGAGGGGATCGATCAGTGTATGCAACATCCAAGTTCTAACAAAGGTCCAGACTAGGCACCAGAGTTACTGGTTTTTACATGGCTTGATTAAAAAAGAGGAGGCTCCTATGCACTGAAATTTTCCTTCTGAAATGGGCACATTTCCCAGCATAAATATGATACTTCTATACTAATCAGGATGGAGTCTTATCCTGCAATGGTACTTACATTTTGGGCTTTTCACCACATCATTGCTGTTTTCTACGTGGTCAAAAATAGATATAGAGTAAACCAACCTCAAAAGTCAATTATAGGGTTTATAGTGATGTACTGTGAAAAATTTGGTTGTGTTTTTCATTATACAGAATGTTCTTTCCAAAGACATAAACAGAAAAAGCACATATGTTTGATTTTAAAAATAACTCTGCATAGCTCTTTAAAATGCTGGAGACATTTGGATACTTTGAAATGATCAGCATTATAATTACATGATAAACCCTCTATCTAAAGACAGGCTTGGTTTGTAATTATTGTAATTATTTATTCAGTTGCACCCCCCACTTTAATATGTATATATATATACACATATATATACACACATATGTATATATGTATGTGTGTGCGTGTATAAATATATACGTATATATATAATTTTTTAAAGGAGGGATCAACATGAATACTTTGAAACTATTTCAAATGCACATTTGATTGATCTGGTAAACTCATCTTATTTTCTGATTTCTTCCCAAGAAGCAAATGCTAATATGTGTTATATCACTTTTGGAGCATATATGCTAATTTATAAGTAATATATTATAAAAAGTATGGCAAATGGAAACCATTTGTCCATTACGAATTAGTACTATGCTTAAAATATGGTTTGTGAGATCCAGTTGCTAGTACACTTTCTCAAGTCATATAAAATAGTACTTACAGTGACTTGAAATTAAACTTTACATTCCTGAGGAGAGCTTATCTCAGCCTCACAAAATTTTAAAGCGAATGAATAATTTTGTAATAATGTTATTATATTGAATAAGGTCCTTTGAAGCCTTATAATTTAAAATGGTGTTTTTTATTAGTGACTGTCATTTTCCAGCTTTAAACTGCAGTTAATTTATATTTTGGCTGTTTGAAAATGTACAAATAAATGTTCCTTATTTAATGCTTTTTTCCTGTATTCAAGTCTTAATTTTCCATAGCCAGATTTCAGCCAAATATAAAAGAAAATATAAAAGGAAAGAAACAAATGGTTTCTTTGCTTTATCAAAACAGTTGCTTTCTTTGTTTTTTACTGACTGAGATTATAAATATTCATTTACTCATTCAAATGAAATTAGCACAGTAGTAACTGGATGATAACTCTTTTTACTCCTGGCCACTTCTCTCATTTCTGAGATGGTATGAATAAGGAAGTCAGAGGTTTCATGTGTTTCCGTATGCACTTGTGGCAGAAACATTTGATTTGAGTGATTGTGAGCCAGCCATTCTTACTCTCTTTCTTTCTGGAAGAGCCCTGAATATGCATAGAAATCCCAAATAGTCTCAGTCCATTGTGGTGACTCTTTTCAGTGATTGGTTTAGGAAGAGTTGTGTGATCCAGACCTTATCTGTGAGGTATGAAAAATCAGAATGGCTTCTGGGAAGGCAGTCCCTGACTGATAAATCAAATTACCTGGAGAAGGCTGCCCTCTTCTATTGGATGGGAAGTATGGAAGTCCTGCAGTGTTATAACAGAAGCTTCTGGGCCAGGTTGCCTGTGTTAGAATACCAGCAATTCCCTTACTAGCTTTGTAACCATGGTGGTTTATTTAATCTTTCTGTACCTCAGTTTTTCTGATTGTAAAAATGGGACTAACATGCACATGGAACATTAGTCATTCGAGAAAATGCAGGAAATGCAAATCAAAGCCACTAGGATAGCTAGAATCAAAGTCAGTTAACAACCAATACTGGTGAAGATTTGGAGGAATTTGAATCCTCATACACTGCCTTGGGAAATAGTATAATAGTTCCTCAAATGATTTAACACAGAGTTAACCATATGACCCAGCAGTTCCATTCCTAGGTAAATATATATGTGTACCCAAGAGAACTGAAAATACATGTCAACCCAGAAACTTATACACGAATGTTTATTGCTTAATAGCAATATTGTTTAATAGCCAAAAGGTGGAAACAACTTGAATGTCCATCAGTGGATAAATAGATAAGCAAAATAAGATTTATCAGTACAACATAGTAGTGCTTGGCCACAGAAAAGAATGAAGTGTAGTGATACATGTCACAACATGGATGAAACTTGACAACATTGGTAGATGAAAGAAGCCAGTCACAAAAGACCACATGTATTATTCCACTCATATGAAGATCTAGAATAGCGACATTTATAGATAGAAAACAGATCAGTGGTTGCTTACAGTTGTGGCTGGCATTTAGGTGGGGGATGGGGAGCGACAGCTAAAGACTAATGTTTCTTTTATAGGTGCCAAAAATATTCTCAAATTGACTATTAACTGTGGTTCCGCATATCTGTGAATATGCTATAAACCATTGAATTGTACACTTTAAATGAGTGAATTATGTGGTATGAGTTATATTCCAATAAAGCTGGTTAAAAATGGGGCGAATAATAGTATCCTTATAGGCTGTTGGAGGAAGGATGTTAATAATGAGCATAAAGTTGTGAGAACAGCGCTTGGCTTATAGCAAGCACTCACGTAACGATAAGTATGCTAAAAATTAATTATAGCTCTGAGAGGAGCCAGGAGACTCTCCGCAAGAGAAGGAAGGTCCTGGAGTTGGAAAGGACTCAAACTGCTGTGCTTTGGGACTACGGTGTGATAAAATAAGCAATTTGAGACTTTGTTCCTTGCACCTTAAGGCTGAAGGTGCCTTACTGATACAGCACCTTTCTTCTGTGATTTCATTTCTTCTTTCTCAATGCATATAAGCTGTCACCGTCACCAAACTTTTACATTCCAAGACTTTATCACCTTTTGCCTTTGTATAAATGTTTACCAGTTTATTTTTAGTTTGTCTTTATCCAGTTCACTCAAACCGATTAAAACATCTTTGAGGGCATGGACTGTTTTAGATTTCAATATCCATTATCTTGCTGAGTTGTGCCTGGTAATCATAGGTAGATGGTTAATCATTTGTAAATAAGAGGGAAAAGGTTGTGACTTCAGTTTGTTGGCATAATCTAAAATGTGCTTGTCGTTTGATGTTCGTTTCTCCTGCTTCTGGGCTTGTGCTTGTCAGCACTTTATGATTGAAGTCTCTGCGAGTTGAATAAATACAACGTAGGTTCCTATTTCAGTTCATTCCTTTTTTTAAATGTTCATTTATTTTTAAGAGAGAGACAAGAGACAGAGCACCAGCGGGGTCAGGGCAGAGAGAAAGGGAGACACAGAATCTGAAGCAGAGAGAAAGGGAGACATGGAATATGAGCTGTCAGCACAGAGCCAGAAGTGGGGCTTGAACTCACAAACCATGAGATCATGACCTGAGCTGAAGTTGGATGCTTAACCGACTGACTCTGTTCTGATTGAAGTAGAAAAATGTTTAAAATGCTAGTAGCTATGTGCCCCAGGCCTTTACCTCAGTTGCTGAATAGAGTGGGACTCCATGTTTTTGTTTTTTCTGTTGATAAATGTAGTACGTTCTCATTTAGTGAAAAAAAGCAGATGTCAAATATTTTTCAAATGTCCAAAACACCAGTAAACCCAACATTTCAAATATGGTATAGGTATAACTGTGTGTATGTGTGTATACTTTCTGTTTTCAGTGCTTATACTTAGTTTTGATTGTGAGTTGGGGATGGCATGGGGGTAGTTTGAGAAGTAGATTAAAATTTAAAAATTGTTAATTTATGCTGCTTCATGAGAGTGCACTTCAAACTTCCCAGCAATGCTGGTGAGTAAGTAATCAGCAAATTATCTCTGAGTACAAAATATGCCGTGACTTCTAGAGCCCCACTTGTGTATCACACAGACTAATTCTTGGTGTTTTTCCTCACTAATTTTAAAAGATAGAAATATTTATATTGTTTTATTGAGTTATAAGAACTCTATATTAAGGGCAGGTCTTTAAACCTTTGGTTTTTGTATTACAAAAATTTTTTAGTTTATTATTTGAAATAAATTTACATTTTTTATGTAATTTTATAAATTACATAATTACATAAATTATATAATTATAATTGTAATTTATAAATTACATAAATTATATAAATATAATAATTTATATTTATTTTTTTATTTACATGTTTATGACATTGTTTTCATCCAGAGGTTTTAAAATCTATAGAAGTCACATATAAGAGTCTTATTTGTGGTTTTCTAGCTTTGGTCTCATGGTTGGTAAATTCTTTTGCTGAGAATGGTAGTGAGTCATCCGCTCATAGCTGATAAGAACAGCCCATTGAAGAGGGCAGACTCACCTGTCACATTTTTGGCCTGCTTAAATGCTTAGTAGACCTTGAACAGTTCTCAAATTTGGAATGTTTTCTTTCTTGGCTTGTTTCCTGTGTTCTGATTTTCTTTTCTTCTTCACAACTCCAGACCTAAGTAATAAGTAATCTTATTACTTATCACTAAATATAACTGGATATAGATATAGATGTAAATAATAGAAAGGATTGTTGAAAATATTTTTGAATGCATAAACTTCATAAACTGGTGTAGGAGTCACGTCTTCCAGTATACCTTTTATGATATATCATCCCATTCTCTTTTGGGTGGCTATTTGTATTTATACCTTGGAACTCTTAGTCCTTTCTAATAATATACGTGTTTTAGGTGTTTACTCCACTGTTTTCTGGGTGTGAATTTCTCTTGGAGAGAATTGTGAACACCGGAACAGTGCTTGTCATGTGGTAGGAAATGAGTAAATTTTGACTGAAAATCAGATTGAATCTATGTTTACCTTGGAAATGTTCTTTCATTATTATGATAGAAATTTTAAGAGCTTCACATCATCAGAAACATGTATTCAAATTAAAGTATAGAATTTCTTTTTGAAATTGTGTATAAATCAGTTTTGGACTATGACAGCATCAACTACAGAATTAAATCAGAACCTTGCTCTCTCTATTAACTGTGATCTGGGGCAAATTAATGTTTCTCAGCATAATTTCCTGTTTATGAAATGGAACTAATTCTTTGAATTGATGATGATTGAAGGAGATGTCTCTAGTACAATATGTGGCAAATAGTTGAGAATCAGTAAATGTTTACAAGTTGCTGTTTTTAGTCTCCTTTTCATTTGGGACATAGAGCTAATTTTGTTTATTTTTTTTCATTTTGTAGTCAGCTGGGTTTTCCCCTTCTTTCCATTTGCTACTCATCCTTATACAGTCTTTTCTTTATTTAAACATAATTTATAAAATAAAGTATTGGACATAATAGCCTGATTGTGTTTTCTTCTAGATAATATTTACATATTCTTTGTATACATAAACTTTTTAAATTAAGTTTTAAAATTTTAATTCCAGTATAGTTAACAAACAGTGTTATGTTAGTTTCAGGTGTACAATATAGTGATTCAGCACTATTATACATTACTCAGTGCTTATTACAGTAAGTGTTATCTTGGGACCCTGTTCTTTTACATGTAAGAATAGTTAATATCTAAACCTTTGGAGATCATGTAGCCTAATTGAAGAAACATGAAAGTGTATCATCAGGACAGTTCATGTAATTAACCTGGTTTTTGTCAATGATAAAATAAATCTAAAATGGCTTCATTTTAGCAGTAAACTCGCTTCATTTTACCAGGATATGAGCTATAATATTTTTAAAGAAATAATTAAAACAATTTTTTTAATGTTTTATTATTTTTGAGAGAGAGACAGCATGAGCAGGGGAGGGTCATAGAGAGAGAGAGGGAGACACAGAATCTGAGGACAGGCTCCAGGCTCTGAGCTAGCTGTCAGCACAGAGCCTGACGTGGGGCTTGAACCCACAAACCGTGAGATCATGACCTGAGCCAAAGCCAGATGCTCAACTGACTGAGCCACCCAGGCGTCCCTAGAGAAATAATTTTTATAGTGTCAGATGGTGATATTTTATTGAATCATATTTTTCTGTACTTGAAAAATTCATCTTTTCTATCATATCTGTCTTTTCATTTTAACTTCCCAATTTTAGGTTTTTTTAAAACCTCTTTTTTAAAAGAGTTTTTTTTTGGGGGGGTGGGAGGATTTTAAAAATTCTGTCGCTAGCTTATTCTGATTGAAACTGACAGTCATAAATCCCTTTATGGTGAACTGTACATGAGGATTACCTGCAACAAATTTTTTTTTTAAATTTATTTCTAGGAGAGAGAGAGAGAGAGAGACAGCGTGAGCAGGGATGGGTCAGAGAGAGAGGGAGACACAGACTCTGAAACAGCCTCAGGCTCTGAGCTGGCAGTCAGCACAGAGCCCGACGCGGGGCTCGAACCCACGAACCGCGAGATCATGACCCAAGTGAAAGTCGGACGCTTAACCAACTAAGCCACCCAGGCACCCCAACCTGCAACAAAGTTTTAATCTTACTCTGGCTTTCTGCTGGCATTGAACATTTCTCTAGGAGCTTTTTTTTCATAGTCATTTGGTGAGTGCACTTAAAGAAGAGATTCTTTTCATCGTTGATTTTAGAAAAACATAACTAAAATATTTAACTCTTGTTGAAAGATAAACACAAATTCTAAAGACAAACATAATGAATGGAGTACATACATATATATTTCAGATCATTTGTATATAAATTTCATATCATTTGACCTTAGACTTCTGTTGCAAATCATTTTCTTTTAAAGTTCTGAAGTCTTTCTCCTTACCATTTCCTAGCTACCGTTGCTGCTGTTGACAAGTCCTGTGCCATTCTGATCTGATTCTGATATGTGACCATTCCCCCTCTTACCCCTTATTCTTGGACATTTTTAGGATCATTTATTTATCAGTTGTGTTCTGATATTTTATGATATCATGGTATGATATGTCTTTTAGTTCATCTACATTGCTGGGTACTTCTTTCAGTTCTTAGCAATTTTCTTGAATTATTTCTTTGATAATTTGTTTTCTGTCGGTCTCTCTCCATCTGTCTCCCTCTGTCTATCTCTTTCTTTCTGTCTCTTTTTTTCCCCTCTATCCATTTATACATCAGATATTGCTCTGGCCATTTATGGGGAACATTTTCAAAGAATACCATTGAATATAGATTTCTGTTGCCTTAGACTAAAAATTTCTACAAGGATGAACCTTTTAGTCCTTTGCCTAGGGTTTATAAGCCTGGCTGTGAGAATTTCAGTAGCTCAGCATAAGAGCCTGGGGTGAGGTGGGGAGTATATCTCTCGTAATTTATTATGTAGACTTTTTCTTAGTCTTTCTTTTTTCAGAGTGATGTATCAAACACAGCCTCCACCCTCTTTCCTTACCATGCTGGGTGTTTGTGGCACGGAATTTTGGTATGATCACATTCTGGTATGATCACCCCAAAGATGACACCTTTACTCTATGGAACGGTGGTGAAAGAATAGTGGCTCGACTTGAATGAGGTTGGAAAAGGGGCTTGCGGTTCTAATTGCTCCCTGTAGAAATTACAATATATTCTGGTTTTCAGTCTCACCACACAGTCCTGCATTCAGTTCTCAATATTTGTCATGGTTCTGCTTGGTTCTTGCTGACTTATTTCCCCTAAGCTTAGGATTCCACTTTATGGTCTCCTTTGTGGTCTCCAAAGTGTTATTAACATTCTTCCCTGCTGTCATCTCCTTTCCCTTTTCCATTTTATATTACTTTAGTAAAAATACTAAGGTAAAAGACCAATATTTTTACCTCTTTTGTTTTTAGGATAGAACAGAGGTAAATGTCTTATTTTAGGAGATATACCATTTGCTTCTTAAGATGGAGCATGTAATATTTGCAGAGTCTCATATACATGATAGAGAAAAACGAATTATGAGGAAACCTAAAAGCAAAATAAAAGAACAATAATGAGTGAAGATAAATGTCTCTAAAGACTGAGTTAGTAAAATCAGAGAATGAGGAAAGAATATTGAATGTTAGTCAACAGACCAATTATTTAAATAAAATATCCCTACAGCTGGGAAAGAATAACACTACTGATCAATTCCTTTCTTGTTGCTATAGAATATTAGAAAGAATAGTGTATGAATTCCAAGTGGCAAATACCTAAGAATATAATTTCCAAATCATATTTTAAGTGTATGCTTAGTTTTATTAGAAACTGTCAGGTTGTTTTCCAGAGTGGTTGTCTGCTATTTAAATTCCCATCAGCAGTGTGTAAGAGTTCTACTTCCTTTGTATCTTATTGGCACTGGGTGTTGCCAGGTTTTGTTTTGTTTTGTTTTAATATTGTCATTCTCATAGGTGTGAAACAGTATATCATTGTGATTTTATTTTGCATTTTTCATAATGATTAATGGTGTTGAGCATCTGATTTGTTATCCATAAATGTTACGTCTCCTCAAGCTTTTCCTCATTGTTTACTGGATTATTTGTTTTCTTTCTGTTGAGTTTTGAGGGTTAATTATTCTGGATACCAGTCTTTCAGAAGTCTTCTACTATGAAGACTTTGAAAGACATTTGAAAATAATGTCTCTACATCTATAGCTTGTCTTTTTACTCTTTCAGCAGCATCTTTTGCAGAGGAAAAGTTTTTAATTTTGATGAAGTCCAATTTATCAAACTGGTTACAGTAGGGCTCAATGCCCCCAAGCAGGCAAAGCAATCTTGCTCTACAGAAGACTTCTCCAAAGCAAAAGTTTGATATGCTAGCCAAACACTGGCTCTTCAGTCAGGCCCTTCTCATGATAGCAGCATCAGGCCTGCTGTGTTAACTCTTTTCTGCACAATATAGGACCATTCTGTTGTCTGTTTCTTTGGTGAGTTTGTGTGTTTTAAGGGAATGATCTATTTTTTCTAATTTGTCAAAGTTATGTTTACAGATATCATTATAGTGTTCTCTTATTATCCTTTTATTATCTGTGAGTTCTCTTGTGAGAGAACATTTCTTTGTAAACTGGCTAGACCATTATCAGTTTCATTGATCTTTCCAAAGGAATAGTTTTTGATTTCATTGATTTTTCTCTGTAACTGTTTTATTTTCAATTTCATTGATTTCTGCTCTTTATTATATCTTTTATTCAGCTTGTTTTCAGTTTCTCATTTCTTATGATGGAATGCTTAGATTATTGATTTAAGACCTTCTTTTCTAATATATTCATTTAATGCTGTGCATTTCCCACTTAGCACTATTTTAGGTATATGCCACAAATTTTGGTTTGTTGTATTTACATTTTCATTTAGTTAAAAATATATCTTAATTTCCTTAAGACATCCTCTTTGAATCATGGATTGTTTAGAAATTTGTTTTACAATTCTTATTGTTTGGGATTTTCTAATTATCTTTTATTTCTAGTTTATTCACAGCAGGAAAATATTTTGTAAAATTTCAGTATTTTATAAGATTTGTTTTATGACTTTGAATGCGGTTGGTGTGTGTGAATTTTCATTTGCACTTGAAAAAAAATTTGTATTACACTGTTGAGTGTATAATAAATGTATTATAAACATCTTTTAGATCAGGTTGTTTCATGGTATTGTTCAGGTCTTAAATATCTTGCTGATTATCTGTCAACTTGTTCTTTTAATTCCTTGATAAAACTATATTGAACTGTCCATATATGTTTGTCTGTTTCTCCTGTCAGTTCAGTCAGTATTTGCTTTATGTGTTTTGATGCTTGGTTGATACTTGCATACACATTTGAGATTGTTGTGTCTTCATGATGAAGTAATGTTCTTTATTATTCCTTGTTATTTTCCTTGTTTGGAAGTCTACTTTGTAAAATATTAATTTAATCACTTCTTTCTTCTGATTAGTGTTTGAATGTTATATGTTTTTTTCATCCTTTTTAACTTATCTAAGATATCACTTTAGTTAAAGTGGTTTAAATCTTTTGATGCCTTTATCTACTTAAATGGACTAGGAAGAAACTTGTATTTTTGTATTTATAATTGAAGTAAAAAGAAATGTTTTGGAATTAACCAGGAATTGAGGTTGTTACTGGATTTTTTATTTTAGGATGTGGTTATAATTGGATTGTACCACTGGACCACAGTGCCCAGGATAGTAATAAAAAGAATCAGAAACTCCTCTGAGAGCAGTTACCAGGTTGTCTTTTCTGAGGCTTGGTTACAGACTTTGGGTAAAACTTCTTTTAGCACTCTTCATCCCTATGGTTCCTTATTACAATAAGCATTATCATTTCTCAAGCTCAGGACTTTTTTGATCACTAACAAGTTGAATCGCAGCAGAGGGCTAAGAGCATTAATGGATAATAGCTAGATATTTTGGGGGCCTGATTTTTTTAGTAGCAAATAAAAGTCATGTGAAACCCACAACCTTGTCTTTTTCTCTTGGTGCTCTGTAGTTTCTTTTACATTACTGTTAAAATAATCACATTAGGTCCAGCTCAGAGCCTGTGTCTGCCTGTATGCCTTTTCTCTTTCATTTGTACTTCTGGCCATTTCATAAAATTTTGTAGAATTAATTTTTCTAGGAACATGCACACAAATCACAAGGATGTATTATAACAAAAATATTCCTCTGTGTGGTTGTAGAAATGGAACTTTAGACTTTCAAAATGCAAATCTCAGGCTGCACATTAATTGTATAGGGAAATAACTACTCTGGTCTTTAGTTTGTCTAAAATTTTTATCAAGGCTGTTTACAAAGTAAATTATCTATAGCCTTTCCTTAGATTATCTCATCCTTTCAAAATAGCTTTAAATACCATTGACTTGCTAGTGACAAATATATATCGTCAGTCCACACTTCATTCCTGATTTCCAGGCTGTGATGTTGGTTGGCTTCCTATTTGACATCTTCATTTGGATGTTTAATAGTTTAAAACAGCATCCATGATTCCACCAACCATTCTTCTTTTCCACTTTTTTCAGCTCACTTTGATGTCAAACTCCTTAGCATAATTCTTAATTGTTTTCTTTCCCTTACATTCTATACCTACTTTAGCAGCGTGTCCTCTCACCTGTATCTTCAAGGGATGCTTACACGGTACTGTTTTCTGACCTGAGAAGTTTCTATTTACTTCTTGTAAGATTCAACAGAAGATAGTGGTTTAAGATCATAGACAAAGTAGTCAGATGATTGAGTTAAAACTCTAGTTTTACAGTATTACAATTGTGTCATCTTTGTCATGTTTTTAAATCTGTGTTTCAGTTTCTTCACCTCAAAAGAGGGATGTAGTACTTACATAGTTGCCATGAGAATTAAAGAATTAATATTTATAATATTCTTAGAAGATCGATACCTATTTCTTAGTTAAAAATACGCTTATCATGCTCAGTCTGTTTACTAAGGAGCAACCATGTTTTATTTTAAAAATATAAACCTTTTTTTTTCATTCCTATACTCAGAAATATTTTAGTGTCTTCCTATTGGACTCACTGTAAAAATCAACCTTCTTACGATATCCTTCACGAGCTGATCCTGTTTCCCCTGAGATCTACCTCCTGCCTATCTTGCCTGTGCTCATACCATTTTAGCCACACTGTCTTTTTAACTGTTTCTTAAACATAACAATCTCATTTCTACTTCAGACCATCTAAAACATTTTCCTCTCCCTTCACAACTCTCTATTCTCCTACCTCTTTATTTTATAGCAGTTATCATTATACAGAATGCTATTTAGCAACATATGTTTTTTGTCCTTTTGTTCATTTCCTATCTTCTCCACTGGTGTGTAAGCTTCCCAAGAGTAGAGACTTTGTATGTAATTCCTAGTGGTTCGAACAGTGCTTGGCACATGGTAGTAGTTCCTTAAATATTTATTGAATGAATGAAATAAAATTAAACAAATTGTCTACATTCATTCCCTGGACAGTGCAGACTTGCCTATCAGGGAGTTGTGGCTCAATGCCAGTTTAAAATAATCATAGCACTGGGTGTTATATGGAAACCAACTTGACAATAAACTATTTGTAAAGTAAAATAAAATAAAATAATCGTAGATGTTTACAGTTGGAGGGGACTTTTGAGATAATCACATTTCATCACTTTTTTTTTTTTTAAATTAAAGAGAATGACAGGAAAAGTATCCACATGTTATGACTGTTTGTTCTTTTTACTGGAACACATATCCTTCCTGAACTATATGCTGATGGTGGTGGAGGCTGAGATCTAAATTCAATGTTGGGTTTCACAGCAAATAGTAGCATCATATTTTCCATTTTTAAAATCTACTTTACTTTTTATATGCCGTTAGGAGTAAATATGATTTCTTTATTTTTAAGAGTAAATGCATTTCATAATTTGGAGAAAATTAACCATGTAACCGGTAATTCTAACCTAGTTGCAAAGTTTCCTGTTCTGATCTTAGATATGTATAAGAAAAAATTATTTAGATAATATTTTCATGTCAGCTTATCACTTTAACACATTTCCCTTTGGTGATGAAATAGTCTTTTTAAAAAAAACTATTTGACATTTCTCAAACAGAAAAGCTTACATTTTTGCTGAATGTTAAATCTTAAATATCTGTTTTACCCTGTCTTAGTTGTCATATTTTATCATCAAAAGAAGTCACAATGGGAATACCGTGCTTCTGGATTTTCCATGCCGGAAGATGATTTGGAGCCATTGTACTATAGGGATTGACAAATTGATGAGAAGTGTAAATCTTGTTGTGGTCTGTTTTCTTGCCTGAACTTTACTTATCTTTATTGTGTTTGGACAGGTTGATCTCTTTCTTCCAGCCTTGCCCTCACAATGAAACACTTTGTACTATAACAGAGTCCATTATAATGGGGTTTCAATATAAATCCGTTTATAGTTGAGGTTAATATACTGTTCATTAGTTTGGAAGTTAATGGTGGTTTCCTACTTGTGAATGATTGTGTTTCAGAAGTTCATTTGTATTGGTCACAGACCTTAAATGTAGGAGCTAAAACTATGAAACTCTTAGAAGAAAACGGGGAAAACATTGACAGTGACATTGAACTTGGCAATGATTTCTTGCCTATCGACACCAAAAACAGAGGAAACAAAAGAAAAAATAGATGAATTGGACTTTATCAAATTTAAAACTTTTGTGCACCAAGGAACACTACCAAAAGAATGTACAGTCACCCCACAGAGTGAAGAAAATATTTGCAAGTCTTACATATGATAAGGAGTTAATATCCAGACTCTGTTAAGAAATCCTACAACTCAACAACAAAGAAAAAAAGCAATCCATTTAAAGAATGGGCAAAGGACTTGAATAGACATTTCTTCCAAAAAGATGTAGAAATGACCAATAAGAGTATGAAAAGATGCTCAGCATCATTAATTATCAGAGAAATGGAGATCAAAACCACAGTAAGATACCACTTCATACCCATGATGATGGCTGTTATCCAAAAAATAACAAAAACAACAAAAAACCCCCAACACAGAAAATAACAAGCCTTGGTGAGGATGTGGAGAAATTGGAATGTTTGTGCATTGCTGGTAGGAATGTAAAATGGTGCAGTTGCTATGGAAAATGGTGTGGTGGTACCTCAGAAATTAAAAATAAATTATTGTTTCTAAGAAGTTACTTCTTTTCCCTAATAATATTTGGATTAGTCTCTACATACTTGTTTCTCAGTAGTGCTACCTGAGTGCTCAAGGTTTCCTAAGAGAATTTATTCTGGTTTTTGGTACTTCTAGTGGAAAGGAAGACATATTTATGGAGGATGTGATACAGTTTGGTTTTTTTTTTTTTACCAATAATTTAAATTTCTTAGATATTACCATTATTCATAAATGTTTTTAAAAAGGAGTTTTTAATTTTTACCTATTCAGTTTAAATTATAGGCTCATTAAAATTCCTTTATTGACTCAGAAAAATCTGTTTCAGCTATATATGTGTGTGTGCATATGTATAATTTTATTCCTTCAGAGCAATTTAAAATATTTTATTTGTAATTATATATAAAACCTTTGATGATCTTTGTTACAGGCTTTCTTCCTTGTGTTAATTTTAATTGCTTCCTCTTCTCTTTTTCTAATCTAAAATAATCTCTGTGTCCTTTTTTTAAAATCTGGAAAAAAATTCCCAAGGGAGATATTTTCACATTGGGGAGATTAGCACAAATTTCGTATGATGTCTGTCTTATTTGGCTGTTCTATTTTATTTAGGAGAGCTTTGTATCATATTGAAGTATTTCTAGGGGTTTTAAGAGCATGAGACTATTTGTACAAATCCATTGTACCCTAGAGGAGCCTCCAGTCAACAGAGATCTCCTTAAAGAACTTGTCATTTAGCTGAAGAAAATTATAAATTGAACATAAAGGTGTAGTAACTTGATACCTAGCTATAATTTGTTTATACTTTCAAAGTCTTCAAATATAATAATTTTAAATTGTAATGCTGTAGGGATAGTGATTGAATTAGGTAAATGAAGAAAACAAAATATTATATTTCCACCAAAGACTTAAAAAAATGTTGATACTTATTTACCTTGAAAATAAATAATCAGCCTAGTAAAAAATAAGAAATTGAAGTTTTTTTCCCAACAGTTTTGATGTGTCTTACCAAAGGATTAAATAATTTTAAATAACAAATAATCATTATTTACTCATGAATGCATTTTATCCAAGAATTTAATATACATAGGTGACAGTTTAAAAGGAAACATTTGAGGACTTTATAGCTTTAAAAAGAGAATACTTGTTATAACATCATAGCTGATTTAGAATTTGGTACATATGTAGTGATTATCTTCCAGAACTGCTCAACAATTTTTTGAATAATAAGCCTTTGAGACTGAGTTCATGTAATTTATTTTTTAGTAATGTTTCTGAATCTCACAGTAAAGGGAAACTATTTTGAATGTAATTTATAGTTTCAGCCATACTATTTTCTTTTTAATGTTTTTATTTATTTCTGAGAGAGAAAGAGAGAGCCTGAGCAGGGGAGGGTCAGAGAGGGAGGGAGATACAGAATCTGAAACAGTCTCTAGGCTCCGTGCTGGCAGTCAGCACAGAGCCCAACTCGGGGCTCGAACCCATGAAACGTGAGATCATGACCTGAGCCAAAGTTGGACGCTTAACTGACTGAGCCACCCAGGTGCCCCTCAGCCATACTTTTTAAAAAGATTTATACTCCATTCTCCTTTAGGGTAGCTTCTGCTGCACTGTAGCACTGGGGGACAACGTGGACCTACCATCAGTCCGGGATTTGCATGGAGGTTTAGCCACTTACCAGTTTTATGTTCTTAGAATAGTTGAGGTCACTGGGCCTCAGTTTCCTCATATTCAAAAATGTGGCTGATTAATGGTAAGAAGGCTGTTGGGAAAGATTAAATGACATAATACATATAAAAGTATTTAGAATGCTATTTCTGGAACATAGTACTCAGTACGTGTCAATTATTATTTTTGTTGTGGTATTTTGATGTAGCAGAATGCATGGCTGTTATCTCATTCTGTGTGTTACATGCTAAGGAGGCAGTATTACCTCTCGGAATGAGAAACCCAGCTAAATTAGAAAACTGCTCTTTTAGTGTAAGCTGATTTATAGTTCTCCTGGGAAATAATGAGTTTAAAGGCTTTTAGCTGCCGCGTTGATACAGAGTCCCAAGAAGTTAATTAAAGAAAAAGTTACTTCAGTGAAAATGATTATTGAAATAATAAATAAAAATAATTTAAAAATGAAACCAGTAATACTTAAAATAGCATATTTTCTTTTAAAATTACACAACTTTTATATAACAAGAGGCCATGATTTTGATTTTACATATTATTTAAAAATATTTTTTTAATATTTCATTTTATTTTTGAGAGAGAGTGAGAGAGACAGCGTGAACAGGGAGGTATAGAGAGAGGGAGACGCAGAATCTGAAGCAGGCTCCAGGTTCTGAACTGGCAGCGCAGAGCCCAATGCAGGGCTTGTGAGACACACACACACACACACACACACACACACACACACACACACACACACACGTATGANCACACACACACACGTATGAAGAGTTCTAGTCTAAGGAATCGGCAGGTGATTATGGAGGCTGACAAGTAAGGCTGTAAGCTGCTGGAGAACCTGGAGCATATGAAGTTTCAGTCTGAAGGCCATCAGGCAGGAAGGGCCTATCCACCCCTCAGAGCCTGTCAGGTGGGAGAGTTCTCTATTCCTTGCAGGCCTCTCGGGCCTTCGCCTGCTGAGGTGCATGAGGCCTGCCCACCTTGTAGAGGGCAATCTGCTTTTTTTAGTCTACCGATTGAAGTGTTCCTTATTATCCAACAACACCTTCAGAGAAACACCCAGAATTATGTTTAACTAAATATCTGGGCATTCCCCAGCACAGTCAAGGTGACACTTAAAATTATAATTCATCACAGAAGGTAAGTGGAAAATAATGAAAGTGAACTCTTTTCACTTACGGTTTCACTTAAAGACCAGCTGGAAGACAATTTAATTGTAGACGTTATTCCTTCCTATGCGCTATTGCCATGGCATTGCCGGTATTGTTGTGTTTCCAATTTGTCAAAAGTTTATTATGTACTTTGAGTATATAGACATTTTATTCTGCTTTAGTCTTTTCTTCCCCCATCCTTCTTATTTTGATAAAAAAAGATTTCTTACTTTTTTGGAAGATCGTTCTCCCCCTCACCAACTCCCACCATCCCTTCTGAAAACATTAGCTGTATTGCTGGAAGTGCTTTATAGATTTAGTGTGTTTTCTTACTTATCTGTGCAGACAGAATGTTAGGGTGAGGAATAGTTAATGTTGAGTTGCTCAGTGAAGTAGCCACTACCCATGTTTTTGTCCTTTTTAAATTTCCTACCTTTGTCTCTCATTGTTCATAGCATGAAGCTGTCCATTGGCTCTGGGTATCCTATCTTTCTGGAAAACCTGTTGTATTCTGGGAATGCAACAGGTGTTCAGTTCATCTGTCTCTTCTTAATATAGAAGTTTCACATTTGAAACATAAAATAGAAAGTGAAACCCGAATATAAACATTTTGAGGGTAGGGAAAGTTGGAACCTGTCTAAAACCAGCAGAAAAACCTAACTGAAAATGTGTGAATTTTATTTTCTTATGAGCACTGTCTTGTTTTATTATCATTTGTGTGTTTTTAAGGCTGTGATCTAAAATTGAAATAAATAAGCTAAATACAGTTGTGAGAGGATAAGCGCACAGACTTCATAGGACTAAGGGATTCATTCGATTAATTAATACATTACAAATACTGGGTTTTTGAAAGAATTTTTTTCATAGGATATCTAGTATAATTTTTTCATAATTATTTTAATTCTAGAAATTCTTCTGCTGTAAAGACATCGTTGTTGTCCCCTTAATTATTGAACTGCCATTCAAATGTAATAGTATGAACCTATTTTTCTGATGCAAGAGCTTTGGATTCTGGGAGTAACTGTGGATAGAGAAGTTGAACTGTCCTTGGTTCTCAGATTGCTCTATTTTTATGGGAATTTTCTCCCACTCTTTCCTTTTCAGTTAATTAAATAGGCTTGATGGTAGTGGAAGGAGAGTGTTTTCAGCATTCTTTCACTTCATAAACTAAAAGTCACTACAGAAATTACAAATTTAAAAATTGAATAAACCTGTTGTTCCAGCATATTCAGCCATCATGCAGACTTTCAATTTATTTTTTTTCCTGTATTTGAGTAAACAAGTTTATATGTGTGTAAAATATATAGATTCATAGTGTATACCCAAAGATGGCAGGAAACTATTCAAAACCATGTAGCTGCATTAAAATAGAAATATTTTTCTGGAACAAAATTTATAGTTTTAATACACTCAACTCAAAGATATCATTATTTGCTGGGTTTGTTATATCAGTTGTAAAATTATAGAAATAATATGTAGGATTATTGAGAGGATAAATTTAAAAGTGCACACGGAAGAGGCATAGCACCTGTAAGTGCTCAATAAATCTCATACTTTTACATATCTGAAGATCACATTGGTATATTGAAGTCTTATAAGGCTGATAGTGTTTAGGTTAATTATTTTGGCCTTAATGATTTTATAATCCTTTCCCATTGTGCTAAACATTTTGCTTCGTGATAGTCACCTGTTAATGTAGATTAGGGAGTGGGTTAGTTATGTATTTTAGTTTTACTGATAAATCACCATTAACCCTGGGGAAAGGGAAGGGATCTTTGTGTCTTTTGGCAATGTGTCTGACATGTGGGTGGGTATAGTGAAATTTTCCTGCATAATTTAAGCGTGATAAGGATGAAATTTATTGAAATTGTATCTTTTACTCCAAAGTGATGTCTGTTAAAAAGAGGATTTTGATTATGCATTCTTTATGAAGGTCCTGAGACAGACTTTCAAGACATTTTCAGGAGTGAAAAAAATCATGCTAGCTAACCACCTACTCAGTGATGAAGAAGAGGTAGATAGAAGAAGAAAAGAGATCAGTAAATTCCAACCAGCTCATCTCTCCATATGTGAAATAAAGATAGAAACAGTTTTAAGTCTTAATTTTAATAAATGTCAAGTTTAGCAAAGGTCACAACTGGGGTCAATACTGACAGTATAACAGCTGTCTATATGCTTTGGTGTTGAACCTGAACCTTGAAAATGAAGGCATATAAGAAATTCCATAAAATATAGATTAAATAGGTTAGCTGTTTTACTTGTTAGTAAAGAACATAAAAATCCCATCTCACGGTGTAGATTGTTAAAAAATATTTAAGAATACATAGGAAGTTGCAGGGGCGCCTGGGTGGCTTAGTCGGTTAAGCGTCCGACTTTCGCTTAGGTCATGATCTTGCGGTTCGTGGGTTCGAGCCCCGCGTCGGGCTCTGTGCTGACTGCCAGCTCAGAGTCTGGAGGCTGTTTCAGAATCTGTGTCTCCCTCTCTCTCTGACCCTCCCCTGCTCATGCTGTCTCTCTCTCTCTCCTAGAAAGAAATAAAAATTAAAAAAAAAAAAAAATTCTCTAAGAATACATAGGAAGTTGTATATGTTCAGAATGGTACATAATTATAAGTAGTTTATTTGCTGATTCCTCATTCAAAATTTATTGTAATGTTAATGATAGTGTAATAAGAAATTTTGTTGCCTTTATTAATGCTGTATAAAATCTGTTTGGTATAGTTTTAAATGACCTGCTGTACCCCTGTGCGTCTTCTTGTCAGATGAGAATAACATATAGAGGTTTAAGCTTTTTGAGATTAATTGGTACTAAGATGATATACAGTGTCAAGTGCCAGTACTTTTTCTTTTTAATAGTAAACTCTGTTGTGGGTGGTGGCAGAACCACACAGAGAGAAACATTCTTTTAGCATGTCATAGTTTGTTCTGCTCAAACCATGAAAGACTGTAGATCCTTTAATAATCCCATTGAGAGAATTTCATGCTACTTAGGAGGAGTACTTACATATGGGTAACAACATCTTTCAGTAAACTGTACAATGGAGACAGGAAAGCTTCAGAAACAGGGAATGGTAAGAATGATGTTGATTAATTTTAAGATGACATGTTTCCATTTTCCAGGCATACCTTGGAGATACTGGTGGTTTTGTTCCATACCACCACAATAAAGCAAATAGCACAATAAAGCGAGGCAAATGATTTTCTTTTTTTGGTTTCCCAGTGCATATAACAGTTCTGTTCACAGTATGCTGTAGCATGTTAAATGTGTAGTAGCATTATGTCTGAAAAATACATACCTTAGTGAAAAAATACTTTATTGTTAAAAACTATTTATTACTGTATTAACTAAAATCACCTAAGCTGTTAGTGAGTTGCAATCACTGAGCACAGATCACCATAACAAGTATAATAATAATGAAGAGGTTTGAATTACCAAAATGTGATAGACATGAAGTGAGAAAATGCTTTTAAAAAAATGATGCCAAAAGACTTGCTTGATGCAGTCTTGCAGCAAATCTTGTTTGCGAAAAATGTGGTGTGTGTCAAGTGCAGTAAGGCTACCACAGTGAAATGAGGTATGCCGGTGTTTGGTGGTGTACCGTGTTTGAGTTTTAATTCTGTGAATGAATTCTAATGGAAAAAATACCACATCTGAGTCTTTGTGGAATTTGATTCAGTAAAGTAGTTTTTGTTAGATTATCAGTTGTATAACCTAAATTTATTATGTATATATAACACATTTCAATTCAGATACTTTGGCACATTTTAATATGATTTATATAACTTAATCTCAATAAGTGTGTTATGTATAGTATTGTAACTTGTAATTTAATATCATTAAATTAATGTTACAGTAATATTTTCTATTAAGACATTTAAAATAAGGGACACCTGGGTGGCTCAGTCAGTTACGCGTCTGACTCGTGATTTCGGCTCAGGTTATGATCTAATGTTTCATGGGATTGAGCCCCATGTCAGGCTCTTTACTGACAGTAGAGAGGCTGCTTGGGATTCTCTCTCTTCTTCTCTCTCTGTCTCTGTCTCTCAAAATAATAAACATTTAAAAAAGGAATTTAAAATAAACTTGGAATTTTGAGGTTTATAATGAGTTCTTAAAAGAATTCTAACTTTGATTACATTAATATATTTGTGCAATAATTGCCATAAATGTGTTTTTAAGGTTACATTTAAAATATTTGTTAATTTAGACTCCACTTATTCAGAATTTGCTAGAATTTGAGATCACAAACAACTTAGCTTTATTTATATTGTGAGAAGGAAAGATAAATTTATGAGATCTTTAAAGTTAAAAAGTTTGATTATTATAATTACTTAATGTAAATGATAGGAGCTTTATAGGGCATGGTTTATCTAAGAAAAAAATAGTACTATAAATAATTGATATTCTAATTCTGTGATTCTGATATTCTGATTGGAATTGTTATATATAAAGTTAGTGACTCAAACCTTATTGGACATTTGTAATACTATATTGTCTCTTTTCTGGTTTGTTATTTCTTTAAAATTAAACTTTTTATTTTGATATAGTTGCAGATTCATATGAGGTTGTAAAAAATAATACAGAGAGATGCTGTTTATACTTCACCACGTTTCTCTGAGAGGTTACATTTACAAAACTATAGTACACAAAAACGGGTAGTATACAATCATGATCAGGATATTGACCTTGATAAAATCCATTTGATCTCATTTAGATTTCTACAGTTTTACTTGTATTCATTCGTATGCATGTTGTTTGTTTTTTTATCACATGTATGAAATCGCATGTTCACTTGTGTGTGCGTTAATATTACGTGTAGTTCCAAGTAGCTACTACTACTATAGTCAAGATACAAAACAGCTCCATTACCACATGATTCCTTGTGTTGCCTTTTGGTAGCCCCCTCTCCTGTTTGCTACCCCCCATCCTTATCTCCTGGCAAGTGCCAATCTCTTTTTTATTTTGAGAATTTTTCCATTTTAGGAAAGTTAAGTGAATTTCTGTGATATGTAATCTTTTTGGTATTGGCTTTTTCATGCAGCGTAATTCCATGGAGAGCCATTACAAGTTGTTGCATGTATATTAATAATTCGTTGTTCCTTATAGTAGAATAGATTCCATGGTGTGGCTGTACCACAGGTTGTGTAATATTCCCTATTGAAGGACATCTCTCTTTATTTTTTTCCCCCCAGTTTTTGGCTCTTGTGAATAAGACCTCTGTGACCATTTGTATACAGGATTTTATGTGCACTTTAGTTTGTTTTTAAAATTTTTTTTAATGTTTGTTTATTTTTGAGAGACAGACAGAGCATGAGAGGGGGAGGGGCACAGAGAGAGGGAGACATGGAATCTGAAGCAGGCTCCAGGCTCTGAGCTGTCAGCACGGAGCCCGATGCGGGGCTCGAGCCCACGAACCTCAAGATCATGACCTGAGCCCAAGTTGGACGCTTAACTGACAGAGCCACCCAGGTGCTCCTGTGCACTTTAGTTTTAATTTCTCTGAAATAAATGGCCAACTGTGTAATTGCTAGGTCATATGGTAATTACATATTACTTTTTAAAGAAATTTGTAAACTTTTCCAGAGTATCTATATGCTTTTAAATGGTTACCAACGATGTGTGAGTGACTTATTTTTTCTGTATCCTCTCTAGCCTTCGTAGTGCTACTGTCTTTATTTTAGACATTTCGATAGGTTTGTAGTTAGTTTTGTGATCCATTTTGAGTTAGTTTTTATATGAAGTGAGGTTTAAAGAAATAAAGCATGAGGTTTATGTTCAGGCATATTTCTTTGCTTGTCATGTCTAAATATTTCATTACCATTTGTTGAAAAAGACTATACTGTTTCCATTGTATTGAATTATGTTCAATAATCAGCAGGCTTTGTTTGTGGGTGTTGATATCTGGGTTCTCTGTTACATCCCATTGATCCCATTTACTAGTATCACACTGTCTTGATTACTATAACTGTATATAGTTCTTAATATCATGAAGAGTGAGCTTCCTAAAATTTTATTCTTCTTTTTTAAAGATTGTTTTATCTATGTTAGTGTTAACAATATACATTTTGATTCCTTATGTCTACATCCTGCTTTGATTTTGATAGGTATTGCATTAAACCTATAGATTGATTTTGAGGTAACTGACATTTTTATTATGTTGTGTCTTTCAATCCACAAACACAATTTGTCTCTCCATTTACTTGAGTCTTCCTTGGTTTCATTCATCAGTGTTTTATACTTTTCAGAATAGAGCTCTGGTTCATGTTTTAAGTTTATATTTAAGTATTGAAGTTTCTTTGGAGTGATGATAATTTCTTTCTATTTCCACATGTTCACTTTTACCATTTAGAAATAGATTGATTTTTATTTTTGTGTGTTTACCTTGTATCCCCTAATTTTAATGAACTCGGTTCTAGGAGTTTTTTTCATAGATTCCTTGGGATTTTCTAGTAGAAAATAATATTGTCAGCAAATAGGGACACTTGGTTTTTCCTCTCCAATTTATATGTCTTTTGTTTCTTTTTCTTGCTTTATTGCAGTAGCCAAAACTTTCCATAGCATGTTGAATAAGAGTGATGAGATTGGGCATTTGGTCTTATTCCTAATCTTAGGGAAAAAGAATACAGTCTTTATCTTCGTGTACAATCTAAGTTTTCTGTAGATACTCTTTATCATGCTGAGGAAGTTTCTTTTTGTTCCTAATTTTTAATCATGAAATGATTTTGGATTTTGTCAAACTTATTGTGTCTTACTTGATATGATCATATTGTTTTTCTTCTTTGGCTTGTTGATATGATGGATTTCATTGATTTCTTTTAAATGTTGAGCCAGCCTTTTGTACCTGGAATAAATCCCACTTGATCATATTGTAAATTGTTTACATATGTAATTGGATTTGGTTCACTAATATTTTGGTGAGGGTTTTTCTTTTATTTTTTTCATGTCTATATTCATGGGAAAAATGATCTACATTTTGTTGGTATTATTTTTGTCTGGCTTTAGTATCAGGGTAATATTAGTCTTATAAAATGAGACTCATGCCCTCCTCTTCTTTTTCTTGAACAGATTATGAAAATTGACATTACTTTTTTTTTTTAATGTTTGCTTGAACTTTTTATTGAAACCAGTTAGACCTGGAGGTATTTTTTGGAGGGTGAGGCAACTTTTGAATTCAATTTCTTTGTTACAGGACATATTCTCTATTTAATCTTGGTTATGTTTTATTAATTTTTGGCTTTTAAAGAATTAGTTGTTTTTTTCTAAATTGTCAAATTTATATGCATAATGTCTGTTTTTCTTTCTCTGTTTTTGCTCTATTTGTTTTGAGATTCTTAATTTTTGGTGTGAATTACTTTCATATGTTTTTATTCACTCTGCCAAACCAGGATATTTTAATCTCTATTTATGTTAATTATTAATGTTCTATAGCTTGTCACCCATGTTATTTTTTGTTTTATTAGTTTCATGTTTCTCATTTTGTTTGTTTTAATGTTTATTTCTTTTGAGTGAGAGGGGAAGAGAGCATCTGCATGACTCGGGGAGGAGGAAGGAGAGGGTGAGAGAGAATCCCAAGCAGGCTCCACACTCCCAGCTCCGGGCCTGATGCAAGACTCAGTCTCATTAACTCAGTCTCATGACCTGAGCCAAAATCAAGAGGTGGACACTTAACTGACTGAGCCACCCAAATGTCCCTCCTCCTTCTTTTCTTTTAACTTGCTTTCCTGTGGGATACTGGAACTATATTTTGAATTTTATAGTGTTTTTGAGTGTAAGTTATATAAACTTTGTATAATTCTCATAGTGGTTATTTTGATTATATAAATATATATGTGTGTGTGAGCTATCATCATCAACTGATTTCAACCTTTTTTCACTTAAAGTGATGTGTAGAAGCCTTATTTCTATTTAGGTTGTTTTACTGTTCTCTTTTAAAAATATCATTAACTTTACTACCAGATGGTTTTGTTCTAATGATCAATTATGATATATAAAACTTGGGGGAGTGACAGTTTATTGTATGTACCTATATATCTGCTTTTCCTATTTCTTCCTTGTGGTCTGAGATTCCTTTTTTTTTTCTCACTACTTTTATTGTTGACAGTTTTTTCAGCCAGTCTTCAAGGACAAATTCATTTATTCATGAGATTAAGGTGCTTAAGTAAATGTCAATGTACTATATACTAAAGGTATTTACATATTTTAGTGGTATGAGGAATATTAAAACCTTTTCTTATACAAATGAAATATTTTGTGATTTGTGAAATGGACAAAAATATTTTTAGACTAAAAAAATGTTGTAACAACATATCTAATTAGACTACTCTTGGCTTTTAAATAGTGAATAAAAAGTAAGATCTCTTTGTCATACTTTTCTTTTAATTTTAAGGGAAAATCAAAGTGTTATAATCCTCCCATTAGTATATTTATCTGTACTGATTTCTACATTAGTATTAGTATCTTAATAGCAACACAGATATTTTATACTTAATCTATTCTGTCCTCCTACTGATTCATATCACAAAAGAAAGAAAGAAATATTTTCGAGTTGAGATGTCAAAAAAATTGTGCTTAGATTAATTGGAGTTCTGTTACTTTGACAGTATAACCTATATAAGGCATTGGCCGTTAGCTTTATAAGTAGTTACATATTAACTTTGGTAGCTTGAAATAAATTAGGATTATATAAATTGTTGATACTCAACTTTTAGGTGAAAGCATTTGACTTCTGTTCAGTTTTGTAAACAGTATTGACTACCACTCATGTTCTTACAACTGTGTTTTTTCTGCATACTCACAAATGTCTGGAATGGAATAACATTTAGCCTTTATTTTAAAATAGTTCTTATGATCCAAATTTAAATGCTTGTGCATTTTAGTGTTTTAAATTAATAGGGTAAGTTAATCATTTGGCAAAACTTTCTGTATTTCTTTCAGGTAATGTTGAATTCCTTTCACTGGCTTTTACTATTGTCGTTTTTTTGAATCCTGTCAATCAAATCACTTTTCCATATGGCATAATTTATACTTTCTCTTCATTTTTATATTATTTTTCCTGTTATTCCACTCTCTGTAACTACATGGATTGGGAATGTGTGTGGTCAGATATTTGAATTTGTTTCATAAGGTGTTGTAGAAAACCCATTTCTTCCTTCTGAGCTCTTATGTACTTGGGTGGTCACTGAATCTTTTGATACTGTAGCTGTGAGCTATGCTTGTTCATTTATACATTGCTTTATTGTTTATAATCTCTTCCTGGAGGTAATTGCTTTCAGTCTGTTGACTTTTTTTTTCTTTTTTCTAGCTTTATAATTTTAAAAGGCTTTTGAATGCTATTGTATCAGCATAGTTGTGTACATAATTGCCTTGAATTTTAACTTTGAGTAGTAAATTATGTAAATTTAAATGAATTTTAGGACTTTGAAATAAATCCTCTTTAAACAGACTTTGAACTGTACAGAACAAACTGATGATTACCAGAAGGAATGTGGCCAGATTGAGGGGAGCGTGAAATAGGTGATGGGCTATAAGGAGTGCACTTGTAACGAGTGCTGGGTGTTGTATGGAAGTATTGAGTCATTGTATTGTACACCAGAAACTAGTATTATACTGTAGGTTAACTAACTGGAATTTAAATAAAAACTTAGAAAAATAATTCAGAGAATGATGAAATTAATAATTGTTTTGAAAAAAAAAAGTCCTTTTTAGAACCAGCTTTCAGTGGATTTCATAGTATATTGGTTACTGTATGAGCATTTAAAAGATCTTTCTTTGGGTTGGGGCACCTGGATGGCACAGTTGGTTGAGCACCCAACTTCGGCTCAGGTCATGATCTCATGGTTCATGAGTTCATGCCCCGCACTGGGCTCTCTGCTGTCAGTGCAGAGCCCACTTTGGATCCCCTGCCCCTCCTCTCTCTGCCCCTAGCCTACTTGCACTCTCTCTCTCTCTCTCTGAAAAATAAATAAAACATTAAAAAAAAACAGATCTTTGTGTTAAAATGATAGTGATTTGTACTAAATACTATTATCTTAATTCTGAATTTGGAGTAATATTTGTAGGATTTTTAAAAATTCTAGTGACCTGGGAAGTTTATTTGCTGAAAGGATTCAGGATACCTTTTTTTCTTTTTAAAGCTGTCTTATATTATGCACATGTTCAATATGAGTTTGGAATTATCTTTGTAATAAGAATGAATAAAACTATTTTTATTCTGAAAATAAAGTCCTAAAATCTTTTTAAAAACTTACTGTATGTTGTGAATATCTTTCTATGTCAGTACATATAAGTCTCTTTTGTTATCTTAATATCAGCATAGTTCTTTTATTTATTGTAGACAGTTTCTATTGGTAGACATTTAGATTGTTTTCACCCTTTAAATATTTAGCCAAATATTTAAGTATTCTTTGTTCCTGATAATTTGTTCAGCTTATTATTGTAGGATATATACCTAAAAGTGAAACCACTGTTTCACCAAGATTGGTTATTGAAATTTACAACTAATATTTTCAGACTGTTTCATGAATGTATTAGTTTACATTCTTATTAAAACAATGGCTCTGAATATTTGTTTTCAATAGTTTTACCAACAATTGTGTCTGTCTGTTTTTCATTCTACCGGTGTAGAATGATAGCTTATTCAATTTACATTTATCTTAATGAATTTAAACATTTTTTCAAATATTTTGGCCATTTATATTTATTGTTCTGTGTATTTCAAACATTTCATCATTCTTTTGAGGCATTCGGTTTTTTAAATACTAAATTTAAGTGGCTTTTTATATGTTACAGATATTAACCCATTTTGTTACATATGTTGTATTCTTTATATATATATATAAGGGAGACATAGAATCTGAAGCAGGCTCCAGGCTCTGAGCTGTAAGCACAGAGCCTGTTCCCAGGCTCGAACTCACAGAACTGTGAGATCATGACCTGAGCCGAAGTTGGATACTTAACCGACTGAGCCCCCCAGGAACCCCTATGTTGTATTCTTTATAGGGTGGTTTCCTTTAGAGTGAGGTGCGTACCAGAATACTTGTTAGGAGCCCTGTTGTTTGGAAAAAAATGATACTTAACTTCTCAAATCATTAAGTGTGGTTAGATTACTCAAGCTAAATGAAACATGAGGGAACTTTTGTTTCTTTAGGGCATGTACTAATTGATTTCTGTGGCAAGCAGAATTGTTTTCTCTTTCTCACTTGGTTTGCAGTATTGGGGAGAATGGCATTTATATGGCTAAACTGGAATATATATTCATTATGTATTATATATAGTTTAATTCTCTTTTTTTTTGCTGTGGTAACATTTACGTAGCATAAAATTTACCATCTTTATCATTTTTACGTGTACAGTTCATTGGTACTAAATACATTCATAATATTGTACAACTGTCATCATCATCTGTCTTCACAAGTTTTTAAATCTTACAAAACTGAAACTATACCCCTTAAATGGTAATTTTCAATTCTCTTCATCTTGCAGCACATGGCTGTCACCATTCTTTTTTTGGTCTCAATGATTTTGACTCCTTTATATGACTTCACATAAGCAAGTCATAACACTATTTGTCTTCTTGTGAGTGGCTTATTTCACTTATCATGATGAGTTCAAAGTTCGTCCATGTCATAGCATATGAAAGAATTTCCTTTTTTAAGGCTGAGTAATATTCCAGTATATGTGCATTTCACATTTTGCTTATCTGTTTATCTTTAGATGGACACTTGGGTTGCTTCCACATTTTAGCTATTAAAAATAATGTAATATGAAAATTGGTGTACAAATACCTCTTTAAGAATGAAATCTGGCCATGTGTAGCAACATGGATGGACATTGAGGGTGTTATGCTGAGCGAAATAAGTCAGGCAGAGGACAAATACCATATGTGTGCACGTATAGGAGGATTAGGAGGAACTTANGGTGTATACTCACAAGTCAAATTGTTGGGTCATATGATGATTGTTTTAAATTTATTGATGAATTGCTCTACACTGTTTTTCCACAGCCCTGTACCATAGGCAGCTTTAGAATCTGTAAAAGGCAACTTAAGCTTCTAGAAGGACTGCAGGCCTCTTGACACCTTGATTTTTTGCCTAATGATGTCCATTTCTAACTTCGGACCTCTGGAGCTATAATATAATACAATCGTGTTGTTTTAAGCCTCTCAGTTTGTGGTAATTTATTTCAGTAGCAATAGAAAACTAGTATAGCCCATTAAAACCAATACTAGCATTTACCTACCTCTCGTAAGAAAGCAAACCAACCAGCCCCTTATGTATTTAAGTCTCCCTTGTTGGGTCTCTGTTATAAACATCCATGTATAGTTTTTTCTTTTCTTTTCTTTTTTTCTTTCTTTTTTTTTTTTTTTACCAGATATGAGTAATTTATCCCTAATTTCCTCTCTTGAACCATTAATTTTAGGTCAAGATTATCTGATTGTAGATGGTATTATATAACTCTATTCTAAAATTGTCTGAGTCTGTGGGTGTTTGTGTATAGAGGAGTGAGCCTTTTTTTTTTTATTACAAATTGGATTTTTAAAAAATAACCATGGGTCTCTTTAGGTTTACTATTTCTTTTTGGTTCATTTTATAAAGTTGAAATTTTTTAGGAAACTATCAAGTTCATCTTTTCATATTTATCTCAGTAAAGGTATTTATAGTAATTTTTCTCTGTGTGGTTCTGCTGTCTTTTCCATTCCTCTATTATGTCTTTCTTTCCTTGAACATCTCGGGTAAACTGTTTTAAAAGATGTAGTTGTTAGCTTTGTTGATACTGTTTTTTACTGTTTTCTGTTTCATTGTTTTTGTAACTATAGTTTCTTTTCTTTGCCTTTCTTTGGACTCATTCTACTTCTGCAACATTAAACACCAAGCTCATTGATATTTTTTATCAATCAAAAAAGCATGCTTCTTTTCCCCTTTATAGCGTTAGCTGTATCCCACATGTTTTGGTATGATTCTGACACCAATTCTGATGTTTGATTTTTTTTTTTCCACACCACCAAACCAGATACCACAGATTAAAGGCTAACCCCTACAAGACTTGCACCCAATGTACACACTTCACATGCCAGTGGCAAGCATAGGTCATTACCCCTGGTTCTGACTAACCAGCTGTAGATGGTTCCCGCAGTCCCCTGCCTTCGGTTCAATTAATTTGCTAGAGTGGCTCACAGAATTCAGAAAAGCATTTTGCTTATCATTCGGTTACTAGTTTATTATAAAAATTTGTAATTCAAGAGCACCCAGGCACACAGGACAAGGTATGTGGAAGGGGTGCAAGCCTTCGTACTCTTGAGTGCACCACTTGCCCTAAATCTCCATTTCTTTACCAGAAGGGAAGCTCTCTGACCTGGTCCTTTTGGGTTTTCATGGAGTCTTCATTACACGGGTGTGATTGATTAAATCATTAGCTGTTGGTGATTGAACTCTATCTGTAGGCTCTCTTCCCTACCTGGCAGAGGTGGGGGAATTAAGTGGTTCTAGCCCGTCTAGCCCATCTAGTCCGTCTAGTCCCGTGGTTAGTTCCCCTGGCAACAGCCCCTATCCTTAGGTTCACTCTAGGGGCTTTCTGGTTGTCATGTCATTCTCATGACAAATGACACCTTTATTGCTCTAATCACTTCAGAAATTCCATGAGTTTTAGGAGCTTCTTGCCAGGAACTGGGATGAAAATCAAATGTATGTATTTCTTGTTATAAATAACAGTATCATATTTGGCATACCAGCTTTCAGTATCATCCAGTTCCAAATATTTTCTGATAACTATTATGATTTCTTCTTTGAAACATTTATTTTGCATTGTATTTTTAAATTTCCCAGTACTTGAGAGTTGGGTTACATTTTTATTTTAATTTTGATTGCCTTTTAATTGGAGGATGAGGTTGTTACGTTATCCACTTACATATGTGACCTTGTAAAATCACCTAACTTTCCTTAGCTTTACTTTCCCCAGTCATAAAATAATAATTATTCCCTTTGTCTTTTAAAGTCTTGTGAGGTTATAATTCTGTGTATAGTTATTTATATAAATAAGTTTTTATTCTCCATATGTGTAGCTGTATTCCCCTTCTCCGTACTATTATGAATTAATGCTTTCTGGTATTATGATTACATGAAATAAGTATGAGAAGCAAGAATTTCATTCTGATTTTTATTCATCAAATATTTTTAATTTAAAAATTTTTATTTTAGAGAGTGTACGAGCCTGGGAAAGGGGCAGAGGGAAAGAGAGAGAGAATCTTAAGCAGGCTCCATGCTCTTCATGTAGCCAGATGCAGGGCTCCATCCCACAGTCTTGGGATCATGATCAGAGTTAAAATCAAGAGTCAGATGTTCCACTGACTGAGCCACCAAGGGGCCCCTTATTTGTCAAATTAAAATCCTTGTATTCTGACTAATGACACATGGCCTTTCCCTTAAAGAAGCTCTTCACTATGTAGGAAAGATGTGTTTGAAAAAAAAAAAGTGATCTGAGATGACAGGGAAGTTTTACCAAACTTGCTTGGCAAACAGTGTAAGGAAGAGTATTCTGGGTTGAGGGAAATGCTTATTTATGTAAAGGCATGAAGATACAACGAGAGAATGACTGATTGTGTCATAGAGGCTGGATTGTAAGGTGCAGAGAGAAATAAGACTGGTACAGTGATTTAGAGGCCAAGACTGGTACAGTACACAGAGGCCAAATGTGGAATGACTTCTTAGAACATAGACTTCATTTATAGGTCATGTCTTCCTAACCAATTTGCCCTACCACCCTGGAGCATGTGAATGAGGAACAGTGGTGCTGAGGTCATGATCACTTCAGCTGTTAATGAAATAAAAGCCATAAAAGTCAGAAATACTATTATAGGTGATAAGGAGTATTGAAGGATTTTTACTTAGGGAAATGGAATGCTCAAGATCTGAGTTTCCAGAATGATTGCTTTGGCAGCTACATATGGATTTTGAGGCAAGGAGACTAACTGTAAGGCTGTATCCAAAAGTCCAGGTGAGACATACCAAGGGTTGTACTAAGTTGGCGTCAGTTGGATTGAAGAAAAGTCCAAAAATTTGAAACATACTGAAGAAATATAACTAATGGGATTTAGCGTGTGAATGTGAGCTCAGAGGTTTAGAGTGAGTTTGGATTTGGGAGGCAGTGTCAAGCAAGTAATATAAAAGTAGTTGCAGATTTAACAGGTGAGTTGATGTCTTCTGTTTGATGTACATGGGGGGAAGGGCAGAGAGAAATGGAGAGAAAGAATCCTAAAACCAAATTCAAGAGTTGGATGCTTTAATGGACTGAGCCACCCAGATTCCCAGAGGCAGGGGGAGTTTGGTATATTTCAGGACTTTGAAAATTGATAAAGGAGTACTTAGTTAAAATATGGGTCAAGAAGATTTAGGGACCAAAGAGAAATGTTTCCAATTCTAAATTTTTGGCTAGCACTTGAGGCAGTGGTGCTAGATGGTATTCTCTGGGAGAATATGTAGCTGAATAGAGAGACTCCAAAGGTACACCGATATTTAAGGATAATTTGGGGAAAGAGAAATAGGAGTAACCAGAGAATAGGCAATAATTCCAGAAGAGGTTCCCAAAATCTTGGGAAGAAAGAATTTTGTGGAAATTGTCAAGCGTATCAAATAAGATAAAAGGTGATAAATACCATTGTGTTTGGGGAAAAGAGGGGCTTTTGTGTCTTTGGAGAGAATAATTTGAATGGAATACAAGCCAGAGTAGACTGAAGTGTGTCAGTCTAATGGAAATATCTGTGAGTTCTGGGCGAAGGGTTCGAATTTTAGCCCACTCCCCTCTGTTCTCACTCCCAGTCATGAGGGCCCTTGCTTCCACAGATACGGATACTCCAGCTCACATGTTCAAACTCTACTCACTCTTGTATCCCTCAGATTTAAGGGTACATAAACTGGCAGTATAGTCAGTACTCAGGAAGGACGACCTGAAGAAGTTCACATAGGTTCCAAACCTGGAGTTTGGACACTGGATCAGAGAATTCAAGGGTCCTAGGACCTGGAACATAGTCTAGAAAGGAGGATGCAGGCTTTAGTCAAGCAAGTCCTCTTGTCTCTCTCATGGACTTCTTCTGCAGGAGGATGGGCATGGCCAGAAGAGGGCCAGAGTGGGACTTTTAAAGACACGTGGTCCTTGGGGCGCCTGAGTGGCTTAGTCGGTTGAGCGTCCGACTTTCACTTAGGTCATGATCTCGTGGTTCGTGGGTTCAAGCCCCGCGTCGGGCTCTGTGCTGACTGCCAGCTCAGAGCCTGGAGCCTATTTCAAAGTCTGTATCTCCCTCTCTCTCTGACCCTCCCCTGCTCACGCTGTCTCTCTCTCTCTGTCTCCTAGAAATAAATAAAAATATTAAAAAAATAAAAAATAAATAAAGACACATGGTCCAAATGGAGTTCCTGGTTATATAGGTTTAGAGATTATTATTATAAGGGTAAAGATTTGGTCAGAAATTTGAGATCACAAATGGATACTTTTTGGATCTAACCATCTTGTCCCTTACATTACCTTATCTACTGATTCCATTTTTATCTCAGTATTATCAATATCAGCAATACCAGTATTTAAAAAATTTTTTTTTCAATGTTTTATTTACTTCTGAGAGAGAGAGAGACAGCGTGAGCAGGGGAGGGTCAGAGAGAGAGGGAGACACAGAATTGAAACGGGCTCCAGGCTCTGAGCTGGGTGTCAGTCGGACCCTTAACCGACTGAGCCACTCAGGCCCCCCAGTACCAGCATTTTATACTCTCAGTTTGAAGACTCCCTCCCACAGTTCTTGATCACCATTGTTTCTGTTTACATCACACCTCTCTACTGTCCCCAAACCAACAAATCCATTGATTTGGCTACTTTTTCATTCTCTTATCATTCTTGAATTCTCACCTCTCTCCTTTACCAACCTGTAGTCTATAGTTTCTCATTGTAATCATCATAATACAGATACACTAAACTCTTTAGCTTCTCTTTTTCTTTCTCCTTTCTCCCTCCTCCCTCCTCCATTCTTTGGCTTCTCTCTCTCTCCTTCCCTGGATTAACTTTCTGCCTACTCTGTGGTTGCATAGGCACAAGTTAATGTGTTGAAGAAACACAGTACTGATTTCTCTAAACAATGGCCACTACCCTCAAATTTCACTCCTTTGCAAACTTTCATTCTTTTAGTGCATTGGTGCACTAAAATTAGTGCTCTTTTATTATTTTGGACAACCATGTCATACATGCGCCTTTCTCCTTAAACCTTCCATACCTTCTCCCTTATTCTCACTCTCAGTTGCTGATTTGCTCCCTGTTTCATTTAGAGGACATAACTATTCAATAGAAAATTTATATAAGTAGCCATCACCAGATCTGTATCCTTATTTATTTATGCTCACTATAGGTGAAATATCTGTACTCCTATATAAGGTCACTCCATCCATCCACACATGCATTTGATTCCACTTCCCCTCACCTCCTCAAGGACATTACACGAGAATTTCTTTGTGGTTTCCATTTCTGCTGGATCAACAGCATACAGAGTTGCACAAATTTCTCCCATCTTAGGTAACTAAGAGCAGCAACAACCATAACATCTTGATCCCACATTGCTCTCCATTTACCATCCCATTACCCTGCTCCTTTTTTGCAGAACTCCTCAAAAGAGTTGTCTGCTTTGTCTCCAGTTATCTTTCCATTATCTCTTGAATTTACTTCATTCAGATTTGTGCTTTCATCACTCACCCAAAACTTTTTCTCAGGGTCACCAGTGACGTCTGTATTACTAAATCCAGTGGTCACTTCTCAGTGCTCATCTTCCTTGATCTGTCAGTAGCATTTGACACAGTTGATTTCCTTCCTTCTTAAAAGACTTGATCCACCTGCCTTTCAGAACCTCAGTCTTCTAGTTTTTCTTCTCTTCTTCTCATCTCTTGGATGTTGGTTGCTTCTCATCTCCTGGATCTCTAAACAACAGGGTATACCCTTCCCTACCTTATTTTTCTCTAAATAGCCTATCATTGGTTGATACTGTAAATCTTTAACTTATTTATTTATTCATTCATATATTAGCAGTTTCCTTTACTAATGTGTATTCTTCACAGAGGTGGATATTTTAATCAGTTTTGTTCACTGCTGTATTCCCAGGTCATGGTAGGTGCTCAGTAAATATTTGTTAAGTGAATGAGTCTTAACATTCTGCAGAGCTAGAAAGATAAGTAGCTATAAATTAATACTGTGGAGAATCAAAATGTTTTTCAAGTATGCCATTGTGACCTTTACTCAAACTCTAGCAGTCTGAGTCTAGAGTCCTGTCTCAGAATTGTCAGAATACAGGATAGTTGGCATAGAGCTAGACTGTAAGAAATAGAGGAGCTGAGCTAGACTCGTAGTCTAGTTCCTGGCCTACCATTAACTTAGCTGTGTGATCTTGAACAAGTTGCTTTCTTTTTTGATTTTCACTTCCTCATCTGTAAAGTACAAGCTGTGGGCTATCTATTATCTAAGGTCTTTCATAATCTCAATAGTTTTATGTTGTGTAATTGTGGGGGTTTATGTCAAGACTTATTGCACCTAAGAAGGACAGAGAATGCAGCAGATATGAAGATGATTCTAACTTGGGACATGGAGTTATTTTGCCATGTCTGATATGCCTTGGTAACTTAGGCTATTCAGCTTTGGATCTATGGTCTGGATAGGCAGAGAGGAGAGGTGTAGAGCATCCTGCTTGAATGTTTATGATGTATTTTGAGAAAAGTGATCAAAGAAGGAAGTCGAATGAATAGGTGGTTTGAGCAGGTTGTAGAAGGAAGATTTTAAAAGCCAGAGAGGGACATTTGGTTTTGTTACGATATTAAACTGGAATCTACCAAAGATTTTTATTATGGATACAATGAAAGTACTGTATGAGAAACTCCCAACATGGGTGTTATTAAGGAGAGCGAGATTGGAGTTAAGTAAGCCACATAAGAAGCTACTATAGTAATTCCAGGAATGAAAAGGAATTGAGTCTCTTTTTGCCTGGCAGCAGAGGAAATGGGGGAAAGGAGATAGAAGGGAGAAAGGAAGAAGAACAAAATCCAGTAATTACTTAGATGTGGAGGAGTCAAGGAATCAGAAAATTAAGATTTGGGGGTTCAGCAGGGTTACTAGAGTGGTTTCTATCAGTATGTTAGGAATGATAGCAGGAGGAAGGGATCTTATATGAATGGATGGACGGCGGGTCAGGATTTGGAAATTACTCAGCGTAGAGATTTTCAAACTTCTTCTTTTTCTTTTCTCTTTTTTTTCTTCCAGAAGAAATGTTATGTGAAGCCCCAATATATAAAAACACATAGAAGTAAAGATGATTTGGCTGGAGCAAGGTGTGTAGTAGATGGGACCAACAGCTTGCTTTTCGGGTCCATTCTTTGAGGGTGCCGAGGAGGATAGTCAGAAACCACTGAAGTAGATCATCTATAAGTGCTCTCCTAGATTGAGCATTTGGTGACCTGAGAGTCTTTTATATCCTATGAATCTCCTGGATGGCAACATCTTCATGGGTCTTCTTGTCTTAGCAGTTAGCAAATATTTGTTATTTCAGTCTCTTGTCTAGGTTCTAGGGAATGGTAGAATACAAAAAAGGTATAGTATTTCCTTTCTGGAACTTACAGATTTTACTAGAATGCCATTATTAAAAGGTAATAAAAAATTATCAAATAATTGTAAGTATACTTACAAACATGCTGCCATAGAGAAGAACAAGTTGAGCTGCTTGTAAGAAGACCTAGCCTAGTCTGAGGGGATTGAGAAGAGGAATGGTCAAAGGAGGACTTCTTTGAGAACGTTGTAGTTGAACTTGCCAGGAGATGAAGATAAAGAAACAGAGAGCAGGTTGTATCTGAGGCACTGAGAGAAGTTCTTCATGGGCAGAGTACAAGGCTCCACATGAGGTTGGAGCGATGCAAGGTGAACTGGAAATAAAAGTAAGGACCAGGTACTCATGCCACATTAAAGGTTCTAGGCTTTATTTTGAGAACCGAACAATTTTTTAGGGAGGGGTAACATGAGCTTATTTACATTTCACACAGACCAACCTGGCAGCAATTGTTCTCACTTCAGGTGAGATGGACCTGGAAGCGAAAGGACATAAGGAGCCTACCTAGGAGGCCACAAAAGGGGTTCAGGTGAGACACAGGCTGAACACTGGGGACTGCTACTAGGGAACTAGAGATGAAAACTGATTCCAGATGTTTAGGAGGCTCAATTAAGGGGGACTGATGATTGGTGATTATAGAGCTACAGAGTGTAAGGGAGAGAACATGTATCATAGATGTTAACTTCAGATTTTGATCTCAGTACTTGGATAAATATAAATGCCATTTATTAACTTTATGGCCAGTATCTCCTTTGTTTTTATGTTGCCTTCACTTGTCGTTTTTTGTTCTGTCCCCCTTAATGCCTTTGTTCATCACCATCTCTTCCATGACTTAAAACACTTCTTTCTGTGCTGTAAATGAAATTGAAACCTTCCTCCAAAATCATGGTACAAACCTTCCTTCTTGGAGCCTGCCATCAGTAATCTAATCCTTGATTAATATTAACTTTACAGTTTACTGGTATTTGTGTATAATCTGTATCCTTTCTTGTATTAATTCATTCTTCAGTACATTAAATGGAAGTTTATATTTATCACACATACTGCATTTATATTGTTGAGAGGCAATATTAATTGCCTCTTCTAGGTAAATACTCTAAATTTAAAATAGGAATTTTAATGGGAGGAGTGGCAGTAGTCTACAGAATTTTTTGAAGTTACCTCTTAAGAAAGGCTTATGGATAAAGTTATTTAGGCAGTCTTCCTAAACTGTATATTTGACTTCTTTATGCAAAAGATCATTGGTAAAAATCATTCTGATTGAGTTTCAATGAAATTTATAAATGCTTTTGAATTTATTTTAAATAGTAATTTTAAATTTTTGTTATTATACATTTCTTGCTTTTTATATATATTTAATGAAAAGTTGCAGAAGGCCTTTGCTAATTTCCTTTCTTCTTTATTTCCTCTCTTTATCCTTTTGCTTGTAACTGTTTTTAATATACCCTGGATCTGAAACTTATTTTAACTCACTTCATAATTACATGAAATCTTATAATTTTGTAGAGGTTTCAAGGAGTATCATCGTTAAGTCAAATATTTTTAAATCATTTAAATTTAAAAATATTTAAATAAAATAAATCATACTTTAATAGTTCATATTTATTTGTCCTTTATAATTTAGTAACTCAAAAGTAAAACACAATATTAAGAATTCATAGTATTCATTTTGACATCTGATTTTTTTAAATGACTGTTTTAGAAGGTATATTCAAAGTAAAATTAAAAATTAAATTTAAAATATGATTTCACATTAATCTTAAAATGACAAGATATTTTATTTATACCATTTTAAGGAGTTGCATCAAGGTCAATTAAAAGTGAAGTTTCTGAAACTTTGGAAATAACTGATGTAAAATGTTGACTAGGCATGCAAACTATATATACTTTTTTTTAATATGTTAGCATAATTTGAAAATTTAAACTATTTTATGAGCATAACTAGTTGTAAATTAAAGTAAAACAAAATAAAACTACAATATTTTAAAAGCCATGCATAAGACAGTTTGGTAAAGTTTAAGAACATAAATGTTTTAGTTGGAACAGATGTGAAAGACATATTATTTTAAAGGAAAATGAGGTCCACAGCTATCTGTTTGGAAATGTCTTTCAATTACAGTGGCGTCCATGAATGTTGGATTTGAATGAAGATTTGGCTAGAACCGTTTTATATCCTATTCTGTATTTCCTTTTGAATAAGAAATAGCATGTGTGAAATACATTTACTATAATCCATTCCATACTGCATAATAAAAATGCTGTGAAGAATGAGTATGCGCGCGATGAAATTATCCCGATTATATGTTCTGTTCACTTTCAGCGAGCTAGTACTTTCAAGTTTGTATAAATATCATAGGGTGTGTTAATATATCCATTTATTTTTCAAAATGGGAATATGGCATAGCTTACTTTCATTATAGATAATCACATTCCATTAGGGGTATAACTTTTCCTGTATTTAACCAAACATCATTCACTGGAAAAGAAGTAAGAAATCTACCTGGGTGAACAGCAACCTAAGCAATTAGAAGTGAGTTCTTACATTTTAAGTTGGCAAGGTGATAAATGAGATTATTTACATTAACCATTTCTTACATTAAACTCTAGACTGGCCCTTAGTCTTTTATGTTATTTGTTTGTTTTTGTGGAGGTATAATTGACATACGTTAGTTTCAGGCATACAACACAGTGATTTGGGGTCTTTGGTTTTTTAAAATGAGGATAATTGAGCCAGATAAAAGAGTAACTTTTAGTTCACATTAAAAGTAAAATGAATCATATATTACTACTTGTTTAAACTTAAATATTAAATAGTAAAATGCAGTTTAGTATATTTTTATTTTATAGGTTACTAATCAGATAATATTTTATGTATGATTTTTAACATCAGTTGTATAGAAATTCTCATTGTTTTCCTAAGGAAGTAGTATACATATGATTATGTATAAATGTGCACATGTGACTGTTTAATTCACATCACGAGTATTCAGACATGAGGTAAACACTAATTGTATTTGTTCATTTGCATGTAGAAGATAAATAAGATAAACAGAATGATCATTTGTTACAAATTTAAAAATTGTTCATAAGGCCTAAGATATTTACATATTCTCATATAATAATCATTTGCATATTTGATCTAGACATTATGTCAGTAAATGTCACATTTTTTTCAAATTTAAAAAAGTCATATTTCACTGCTTATAAGAGTAGATAAGAGCTTGAGTTTTAGAGCAAAACTGTCTACCATTTAATAACTGTGTGACTTCTTAGGTGAGTTACTTAACCCCTCTGAGCATCATTTTTATCATCTATAAAGTGAAAGGTATTTTGAGCATTAAGTAAGTTAAAAAATAAAGTGCTCACCAACAATAGCTTTCATGTAATAAGTGCTCATAGCATATTGTGCATGTGAGATTATTATACTAGCTGCACTTCAATATGTGATTTCAGAATCTTGAAAGTTTGTTAATTAAAAAATAAGAGTCACAGTGGGTTCTGCTTTAACTATTTTACTGGACATTTTGATTGTTGGCTCATTTTTCATTAGTGCATTAATTCATACTTATTTTTTATGTCACATTGGTGGTCTGTCATTTAATATTGGTAACTTTTAGAAGTAGACAATAAAATATACGTAGTAATTATAATTACATGGACAATGTTTTGTACCATAATATGATCAGAGAACAAATTTCTAGATGCTTGCTATATGGAGGCCCGTGGCATCTGATTTCAGTGGCACTTGAATGTGTTCACATGTTGGGGTTTTATTAAATATTTGAATTGAATAGAAAGCATTACATTAAATGTACTGTTACATAAATGTTACATAACATTTAGATGTGCCTCATGATGTATACATGATAGCTGTGATCTTGCTTATTTTTAAAATTGCAAATATTTTATTTCCTCCCATCATTTTTCTTTCTGGTTTTCTCTTGTCTGTTATGTAGAGAAATTACTCTCACAGTCTATGATTTGGTTGCTGGGGGATGTAACATTTGATTGAGTGCCTTCCCATGCAGATGTCTATATGGATTGAAACTAGATTATGGTATTTAAGATACAAACTGACTGACTTTCCCTGGAACAGAAAAATTCCTGTTAGTTAAGCCACAGACTCAAATAAATAAGGCTCTGGTCTTAAAGAAACATAATGTTTAACTGCTCTTTGAAAAATCTTGAGTTCAAAGTCATGCATTGCAGAAAAGGAAAGCATTTCTGAATTATGAATCCTTTTTTACTGCAGACAGATAAAAGATATTCCTTTTAGGGTTAAAGATAGAAAAAATCCCCATAGCGAAACAGAAAATGTGTTATAGGTTTAACAGTGGTTTCAAGTAATGTGAAAAACTGTGCCACTGTGAAACTACTGAAGAATCATCATCTAACTATTGAATTTCCTACAAATGTCAATCTTCAGTATTCGGTGGGGTTTGTTGCCTGACCATAATGGAGGAAAAATAGTCTATTGGATTACCAAGTATTTCTGATACCTACTGTGCTCCAAAACAAGTGACGTTTTTTTTTTTACTGAAAGCAGCCCAGGAAATGAATTTCATGTGGTTAAGGAATAAATGTGTGAAAAATATTTTTTTCATAAAATTATGTAAAATGCTGCAACCCTGTGAAGGTCCGTGCTTTAATTGGTAGTTCCTCAGATGACCAGAGTAGGTCCTGGATTATATTATTTGTATATAACATAAGTTTGTAATGGTATGATAAAATAGTTTACACTTAAGCTTATTTTTTTTTTCTGGCAAGGCAAAATAGACTCTACTCTGTATTAGAGGCATTCATTAACCGAATACATGATTTAATCCAACATAACAGCAACATTCAAAATAGTTCTTTTAAACAGATGCATCTTTTTATCTTTGGGGTAAGACATTTTAAAATATAAAATTGTATGCGTTTCTAATTTTAAGGAGCCCATATCTCTAGAGATGACAAAGAGTTAGATGTGTAATTATTTCTTTTCGGAAGAGATTAAAATGTTATAAAATAACACAGATATTTGTAAAGGAAGTAAACATACAGGAAATGAAGTGTTATCATCAGTCTATTTGTATCTATTCTCTTAGATTTTTCTGTACCCTTCATCACATGATTTAGTCCCATGTTATTCCAAATTTAAAATAGCAGGATTAGAAGTTAACGTATCTACTACAAAGAATAGGTAACTGTTTTCCTAACTGACATTAGTGTTCCAAATGTTAAAATTCCAGGTAGTGTGACATCCCAGAGTAACTCAAAGACTGTGTATCCGAAATTTTGTAAAAAGTTCTAGCTCTTTACATGGTCAAAAACCAGTCACATCAGCTTAGAATCAAATAATTACAATTAACTTAGAGGCAAACTAATTTTCTTTGGAATCTAAGTTATTTCGTAGCTTACAAAATGGAAATTCTTTATGTCAGTGTTATTGTAGATGACATATTGATTCATTGTTGTGGCAATCCCCAAATTCTGAAATTCGATTTGTTTTCACACATGAAAATTCCGGCATGTTATTGTAATATATTAGATATTTTTTCTCTGTGTATTTTATAGTTAATTATCTTTTAAGAAGTACTTATTTAACCAAAAGCTATTTTAAAGTATTAAGAGGAAACTTTCTAGTTTTAAGTTGCAAGCTTTGTATGTTCAAAAGCTGCTAATGTTTATTTCTTCTTTCCGTCTTAGAACTTAGATTATAGCAAATGAGACAGATATCTATACCTTTATTCTCTTTTTTCTACTGTTGCTGAATACAAAATGACACTCAGTTTTTATAAAAGTGATCCTATTTCAGATCAGAAAACTGCATCACTAGAATATATGTTCCTAATTTGAAAAGCTGTTTTAAAAGTATTATTTTATTTCTGGCTTTATATTGATTAGACCACCTCTTATTTTAGGAAAATATGGCTAAGTATCGTTTAAAATATGATTTAGCAAAATATGATTCAGTATCACTTTATGGACAATTCAAAGCAGTGGACCTTTCAAATGATATCTTGTTCGGGAAATAAGATAAAAGATAAGTTGTGAACTTTGATTTTTAGAAAATTTCTAGAAATATAGTAATGCAGTAGTATCAAGTTTGTATTATTTAACCAGGATTCAAAGTAGGAAGAAATGAAATCTGAATGCTTTTATTATTGTCAGTTAACATTTTGAATAGATGCTAACTGGATGAGAAAAATGTTTTTGTTTCTTAATTTGTGATACATAATTGGTGTTTTCCGAGATTTTGCTTAGCAGTGAGCTTTACTTACTGGTTTGTAAATTCAAAGAAAAGCAATTATCTGGCAAAAATCAGGTGCCTGTTACAAGACATGGGAAAAGAGCACTGTTTACATAACATAAATAAGGCCTTAAAATACAAAACATGATAGATAGTCTTGACTGTCTTATTCATTTTAGTAAATTAAAAAAAATATAATGTAGCCAGTTAATTTTCTGCAAGTATCCCAGAACTTGTCTTTTTCATTTAGTTTACTTTAATTTTGTTAGCATTGCATATTTTAATCTGAATTCTTCCTTATATTATTTTTTTACTTCCTAAAAGCATGTATTATAAGATACTTAAAAACTTTTCATTCAGTCCAACAAGCATATATTTAGTGAATCTTTGAAAATGTTTATTAGTTAAGTATGCTTGGTAAAAATGTATATAAAGAAGAACCATCAGGAAAAGCAGGAGCCATTCAAATTTCCTTGGTAGTTTTATTCTCTTTTCAAGTCATTTAAGTATTTAGCACACAGTATGAAGTACTAGTTCATCAGCGTTTGAATAATGCATTTAAAAAAGCTCATTAAAATAATCTGAAATGACCAAGTGCCATTTTCTCCTCCACATTTATTTAATCATTTGTTCACTCAGTATTGATTCTACTACTTTATTGATTGCATCAGCAGTTAACAAGGGGATCTTTCAATACTGCTAGCACTGGTACTGACAAACCAGTTTAAATATATAGCAGTGGGGATTGTAATACTGTCACAAGAAACAGAATATTAAAGAATTCTTCCTAATGACAAAACTATTTTCTCCACTGGGGAGTTTCACAGTAAAAATTATTTATCTCAACCCCTGTTCCAGGGTGTTTTTCTTTTTCCTCTCCTGCTTAGAAGATGAGGATATGTTATTTTAGATAAACTGCATCGGGGAAGAGGTACAAAATCCATGTTGTTCCTTTTTATATATTTTTGAAAGCAGGGCATTTTCTCTTTCAGTTGATAGCATCACAGTAAATCAATCTTCTCCATGTTGCCCCAAATCACTTGCCTATTCTCACCTTTTAGCAGTGCTTTTCACAATATTTCCATGGAACCAAACGCCTAGTAATTGTAGCACACACACGTAACCTTTTGAGAAGTTATGAAAATACAATTCTTGTGCTTAATGATATCCAGAAAGCATAATATTCTGTAAAAAGAAATTCCCTTTAGTCAATGTAAAATTAAACACTCTAATGCAAAAGGATATCTAAGGTGAAAGATGTTTGTGTAATGCTAAACATAACCAAAGAAACTGTGGTTTTAGCAAAGGTACTATTGCTCTATTTTATCAAGTGCCAGAAGTTGCATAATGAAAGTCTTTCAGTTAGTGAAAATATAAGTAAAAAAAACATAAAAATACCACCCAGCTGGTAGAGATCTTCCTAATTTTTACCTGATTGTATTTCTGAAGAAATATGGCAGGGCTGTCATAAATTTTCAACATGAACTGCATTTTTGTTGCCAATTTCCATATCCTTTAAAAAGTGCTGAAGCGTGCATTTGCTATTTATGTTTGCAGTAGACTGAGTACACTTTTACTATTTGTGGTTTAGAAATTGGAAACAACCAAACAGTGGTGCTATGGTCTAAAAAAATAAATTTTAAACAGCTGCGGGACAGTATTTTTAGAATGGTAGCAAGTCCTTCTAAAGCAACATAACTGCCCCCTACCCCCTTTAACGATGGATTATGGTCACACATATAAAGTCAGGTTTCCATTGTCTTTTATTTAAGATGGATTAAATAACTGGAACTAAAAGTGTGCTTTTGTTAGCTGGGAAACAGGCTTTTAGCATCCTAGAGTCAACTCTCTTTGCTTACCTGCAAAGGTTACTATATACCAGGCACTGGGCTTACTCACTTTGTAGACCTGAATCCTCACAAAGGCCCTTCCATGGATAAGAACTGTCATTATCCCTATTTTACCCGGGAGGAAATGGAAGCTTAAGGAGAAGGTAAGTGACCCAGGATCACCAAGCCTGTATGTGGTAAACCTGAGCTTCAAGTGAATACTCTAATCCCAGACCCCCTAATCCAAGTGTTTTTCAATCTTGTGTTTTGCACGGATCCCATTGAAAGGAGGGAAAGAAGTCCTTGTTAAGACCCCAGTTTGGACTCAAAGCCTTTTTGTGCTGATATTACTGAATTATGTACAAACAGAAAAATCTAGATAGCAACTTGCTCCATATTGAATCTAATGAATTTAAATCTAATTTAAATCTAATGAAACTATGAAATCAAAACAAATTTGGAAATTAAAAACAAATCTATAATACCGTTAACAGTCAAATTAAGGATCTTAATTTAATGTGACAGATTTTTCACTCCTGAAAATAAATCCCCTTCCTCAGTGCAACTGCTGTAGTATGAGTTTGTTATGTCTTTCCTGTGGTTTCCAATCTTTCTTTGCATCATGGCACGAGTAATAATGATAGTATTTAGTAGGCCATCGATATAAAAGCACAAGGTTGCTTCTGATAGGAGATAGCAGGCCAGGGGAATCCTGAACACCCCTAGCCCCAGCCAGTCACCCCATGCGCTGAGGGGATTGGAATCTATTCACCTGTATTTAGTTGGTGGCTTTTTCCAAAGGACCTGGGTTGGAAAGCTCTCATCATTGCTGTTTTTTCCTTGTGATAACTCAATTTCCTGTGATTTTTCTGTATTCTGATTATGAAATCTGTGTATAGTGTAGCCTGACATTATTTGGCCATTATTTGTATATTAAGTTAGCATCATTCCATGTTCTCTTTCCCTGACTTTCCATTATGCTGCCACAATTAGAGAGGCTTTGGCTGCTGATTCATTATTTTTTATTGACACAAAAATTTAATCCAAGTATTATTACAGTAAACATGCAAATTCCCAAGAACTAGGTCCGCAATATTCAATGTAAAGAAACTTCTGTGGTATTTACAGGCCTTTTACAGTAGTTTAAACATTTTAATACTGTATGTCTTTTATGACTTTGTATCCTGGAAACATACATTTGCTACATGAGTAGTCAACCTCTTTTGGAGAAAAATTGTTAAGCGGTGTGAGATTAGATAAATACTACTCAGGATGAGATGGAGTTTAAATTTGGTTGATTTTAGTCAGTGGAATAAAAAAATGGCGCATCAGATTCAATCTGACTTTCTGCTACTGCATTCTTTGTTGCATACAAGCACAATATATTTTCTCTAGAACCAAATACGTGTTTATGGTAGCTTTGATGCCAGATTGGAGAACTGATATGTTTGTATTTAAATAAAATGTTTTGCAACATGTTCTTATAAAGGCATTAGAAAGTAAACGTTTCACATAAAGAATTTAGTTGTAAGTTGTGTTTATTATATTTGTAATACAAACTACAAAATGTAAACTTTGACAGAATCTTTTTGGTTGTCGGGTCATGTCATTTGGGAAATAACAGGCTTTGTGAAGACCTACAAATGATCAATCAGATTTGGTCCTTAATCTCTAATGCATGCATGAACTTGTAAAGGAAGGTGAAAACCCTGATGCATAACCTGATATTTTATATTTCTAATGTGGAACAGGTAGATGATCTGTTCAAAGTTTGTTTAAACAAAGACATTTTCCATATAGAGATAAAATAACATTTTAAAAGTAATATGTTAGTTTAAGGGACTAAAAATAGTTTTCTTTGATGTTAAGGTCTTTTAGTCTAGATGAGGGCTCACTCTCTTTAAGAATTTTTTTTTCTTGAGGAAATCTATATGATAATCATTGGATTGAATTTCATATATAGATTATTACTTACTGTGACCTATTGATACAGCTTTTCTCTGAAAGCTCATGGGAATATATTATTCAGATTAATTCAACAAGCAAGTATTTATTGAACTCCTACTCTTTGCCCTGGATATATAAAGATGAATTTGATACAGTGTCTTAACAAATTTAATTTGATGATATAGATCTTGTTTTTCATGATATATCTTGAAATATTAAGATATCTTTGATAAATACTAAAGTTTCTTAACAAAAAAATCCATCTTAAAGTTTAGAACTGCATTATAAAACATGTTTACTTAGGACTTCAAATTTTCCTGGTCATGGCCTATTTACAAACAGTATATTTTATATTCAGGGCTAATGTGTGTGTGTGCATGTAGGTCATGTGAAGTCCAGAGTGTATTTACTCAATTAAAAAGTCTGATTTCTGTTTGTTACAAAATGATGAGATTTTTATCTCATTTGCAGATCTTGTAAATTGTAATTTAGACATTAACTCCTTAATGTGGTTCTTCATAAATAGTAGATTTTTCGTGTGTGTGTGCGTGTGTGTGTGTGTGTGTCTGTGTGTGTATTTAGAAAGACACAGAGACAGAGGAGAGCGAAAAGACAGAATCCAGCTACCATGCTGTTATAGTTGCTGCTGGTCTTCATAAAGTATAAGATACTTTCAAGTGTATTTGTACTCTAAAAAATGCCCTGTCATTTTGCTTTAGGAATGCTTCATAAAATACTTTGCTTAAATAAATAGTTCCTTTTGTAATATTGTCATCAGTAGCTTATAAAATTTCACTTTTTATACTATATATATATACTATTCATAATATATATATGAACAATTTCTTTACACAGTAAATTAAGACTTTTCTTGGGAAATAACAATTTTGGCTGGCAAAGGATTTCCCGTTTTTCAACTAAAGACCACTTCATTGCATTTTTTATTTACTTACTTATTACCCTTTGACCCCTTTGAACCATTTCTCTCACACCTCCACTCTCCGCCTGTAGCAACCACCAATCTGTTCCCTAAATCTATGAGCTTGGTTGTTTTGTTTTTATTGGGTTTTTTTTCCTTGTTTGCTTGCTTTTTTTTTTTTTTTTAGATTCCACATGTAAGAGAGATCGTGTTATTTGCCCGTCTTTGTTTGACTTCCTTAATTTAGCTCTCAAGGCCCATCCATGTTGTTGCAAATAGCAAGATTTCATTCTTTATTATGGCATTGAATATACATAGCGTAAATTCCTTATCCATTCGCATATTGATGAGCACTTAGGTTGTTTCCATATCCTGGCTATTGTAAATATGCTACAGTGAACATGGGGGTATGTACATTTTTTAAAAATATAATTTATTGTCAGATTAGCCTCCATATAACACCCAGTGCACATCCCAAAATAAGTCAGTTGGAGAAAGACAGATACATACATTTTTTGATGTAGTGTTTTTTTTTTTTCAGATAAATATCCAGAAATGGAATGGCTAGATCATATTTCTGTTTTTTATTTTTTGAGGAACCCCCAAACTGTTTTCCATAGTAGTTACACCAGTACACATTCCCACCAGCAGTGCAAAAGGGTGTCATTTTTTCCACATCCTTGCCATCATTTGTTATTTGTTAACTTATTGATACTAGCCATTTTGACTGATATCTCACTGTGGTTTTGACTTGCATTTAGCTGATTACTAACGTTGAACAGATCTTCTGTCCATTTTTTAATTGGCTTTTTAATTGGATTATTTGGGGTTTTTTGCTGTTGAGTATCTACATTTTTTATATATTTTGAATATTAACCCTTTAACAGATCTACAATTTGGAAATATTTTTTCCCTTTTTGAAGATTACCTTTTCATTTTGTTGATGGTTTCCTTTCCTGTGCAGAATATTTTTAGTTTTATTTAGTCCCACTTGTTTGTTTATGCTTTTGTTGTTTTTACTTTTGTTGTCAGATTAAAAAGATTTATTACCAAGACCTGTGTCAAGGAATTTACCACCTTTGTTTTTTACTAGTAGTTTTATGGTTTCAGATCTTAAGTTCAGGTCTTTAATCTATTTTGAGTTAATTTTGTATATGTTATAAGATGGTAGTCCAGTTTCATTCTTTTGCATATAACTGTCCAGTTTTCCTAACACCATTTATTGAAGGCCTTTCCTCAAGGTATGTTCTTGGTTCTTTGTCATGAGCTCATTGACCATAACGCATGGGTTTCTTTCTGAGCTTTCTATGTGTCCCACTGATCTATGTGTATGTTTTTATCCCAATATGATAGTTTCAATTATTTTAGCTTTAAAATATAGTTTAAAATCAAGGAGCGTGATGCTTCTAGCTTTTTCTTTCTCAAGATTGATTTGTCTATTTAAGGTTATTTTTTATTCCATACAAACTTTTGGATAGTTTATTCCCTTCCTGTGAAAAGTGCCATTGGAATTTTGATAGGGATTGCACTGAATCTGTAGATTGCTTTGGGTAGTATGGAAATTTTAACTTTTTTCAGTCTCTGAGCATGGAATATCTTTTTGTTTATTTGTGTTTTCTTCAATATCTTTCCTTAAAGTCTTGGTAGTTTTCATTATAGAAGTCTTTCATCTCCTTGGTTAAATTTATTCTTAGGTGGTTTTTTCCTGCCTAAAAGGTTTATTTATTTATTTTGAGGGAGAGAGAGAGAAAGAGAACATCCCAAGCAGGCTCTACACTCATGTGGTCACAGGACCTTGAGATCATGACCTGAGCTGAAATCAAGAGTTGGATACTTAGCCAACTGAGCCACCCAGGCACCTCAGAGTTTTATTTTTTGATACAATTGTAATGAGATTGATTTTTCTTAATTTCTTTTTTCTGATAGTTTATTATTAGTGCATAAAAACACAACAGATTTTTGTGTGTTGATTTTGTATTCTACAACATTCCTGGATTTGTTTACTCTAATAGTGTTTTAATGGGCTCTTTTTAGGGTTTTTATACATAACAAATCATATGCAATTAGTGGAAGTTTTACTTCTTTGTTTCCAATTTGGATTCATTTTTTATTTCTTTATTTCTGCTTGTCCTGCCTGAAATTTTCCAATACTGTATTGAATAAGAGTGGCAAGAGTGGGTATCCTTGTCTTGTTTCTGATCTTCGAGGAAAAGCTTTCAGCTTTTCACAGTAGAGTATGATGTTGGCTGTGGACTTACTCTGTATGGCTTCTATTATGTTGGGGGTAATTCCCTCCATACTAGCTTTGGTGAGAGTTTTTGATCAAAAATCAATGTTGACTTTTGTCAGATGCTTTTTCTTCATCTATTGAGATGATCATATGCTTTTTATCCTTCATTTTGTTATTGTGGTATATCACTTTGACTGGTTTGCAGATGTTGAACCATCCTTGCATCCCTGAAAAAAATCCCAGTTGATCATGGTGTATAATTCTTTTAATGTACTGTTAAATTAAGTTCGCTATTGTTTGGTTGAGTTTTTGGCATCTATGTTTGTCAGGGATATTGGCTGGTAATTTTCTTGTAGTGTCCTTATCTGGTTTTGCTATTAGGGTAATGCTGTCCTTCTAAAATGAGTTTGGAAGATTTTCTCCTTTTTTTTTTTTGGAAGAGTTTGTGAAAGATTGATACTAATTCTTCTTGGAATGTTTGGTAGAATTCACCAGTGAAGCCACCTTGTCTGGGATGTTTGTATGTTTGGAGGTTTTTGATTACTGATCCAACCTCCTTACTGATTATTAGATATTGTTTGATTAGATTTTCTGTTTCTTCATGATTCAGTCTTGGTAGGATGTATGTTCCTACAGATTTATTCATTTCTTCTGTATTGTCCAATTTGCTGTCATATAGTTGTTTACAGCAGTCTCTTAATAATCCTTTGTATTTGAATTGTAACATTTCTTTCATTTTTTATTTTATTTATTTGAGTCCAGTCTCTTTTTCAACTTGGTGAGTCTAAGGAAAGTTTTTCAATTTTGTTTATCTTTTCAAAGAACTCTTTTAGTTTCATTGATCTTTTGTATTGTCTTTGTAGACTTTATTTCTTTCTGCTCCAAAGTTTTTTTCCTTCCTTGTAGAAACTTTGGCTTTGTTTGCTCTTTTCTAGATCCTTGAGTTGTAAACTTAGATTGTTTATTTGAGAGTTTTCTTGTTTCTTGAAATAGGCATTTATCACTGTGAACTTCCTTCTTAGGACTGCTTTTGCTGAATTGCATAAATTTTGATAGGTTCCATTTCTATTTTCATTTGCTTCAAAATACTTTTTTAAGTTTCTTTTATGATTTGTTTTTGGACCCACTGTTTTTTCAGTAGCATGCTTAATCTCCACATATTTGTACCTTTTTTAGTTTTCTTCATGAAATTGCTTTCTTGTTTTATACCATTATGGTTGGAAATGATGCTTGATAATATTTGAGCCTTCTCAAATTTACTAAACTTTGTTTTGTATCCTAACATACGATTTATCCTGGAGAATGTTTCATGTGCACTTGAGAAGAATATGTATTATGTTGCTTTTGGATGGAATATTCTTCATAAATCTGTCCTTCTGGTCTAATGTATCATGTAAAGTTGATATTTCCATGCTGATTTGCTTTCTGGAAGATCTTTCCATTAATTATGTGGGGTTTAAAGTTCTCTATTATTATCATATTGCTGTCAGTTTCTCCCTTGAAGCCTATTAATATTTGCTTTATATATTTAGGTCCTTCTGTTTGGGTGCATAAATATTTATACAGGTATATGCTGTTATGGGATTGACCCCTTTAGTGTTATATAGCACCTTTTGTTTCTTATGACGTTCTTTGTTTTAAAGTCAATTTTGTCTGATAGATGTATAGATTTTCTTTTGGTTTCCATTTGCGTGGGACATCTTTTTCCACCCTTGCACTTTCAGTCTGTATGTCTTTACATCTAAAGTAGATCTCTTGTAGGAAGCATATAGATAAGTCTTGTTATTTTATCCATTCAGCCATATTAGAGACCAATGTTAAATTTATTTATACATTAAGGTATGCATGTTTTTGGAGTGTGTATGTCTCTGAATTGCAATCACAATTTTCAGAGCAGCATTTGTTTTTAGCCAAACATACATTTTCATATCTTAGATCCCTTCCATGTTTACTGATGATATTTCATTTTTTAAAAGTGGATGATTATATCCTCTAGTGAATCATAACCTTGTGGTGTTTGAAAACACCATCAAAACCATTTTTTTTAAAATCCTATCAACATTATTTTTGTCCTGGTTTCTCCAGTAAGTACCCTCATCAATCTAGAATGTGTGGGCTGGTCACAACACCTTTTTATATAGTTTAAGGAATGAAAGAGTGGGGTACATTTTCTTAAATGTTTACAGTGCTCGTATTTGCCTATATTCCAGGATACTAAAAGTCTGAGGCTTTCTTTTAAATCTTAAAACTTATGGAATTTTACACTTCTGACTTACCGCATATGTTGTAATGAAAATTTCTGTAGTAGAGATCTAATTTATGTGATTGGTGAGTCATAGCAACTTATTAAGGTAATTATATCTTTTATTTTCAGGGCTCACCATTTTGCTCTGAGTAGAACTATGAAGTCACAAAAATATTGAATGAGTTTTGCTTTTTTGTGTGATAAAAGCTTGCAAAATGTGCAAACTATTTCTTCCTGAGACCTAAGATTAAGAACACTTTTTTGAAGAGTTTAAGATAATTAAGAAACTATCTGAATAGGAAACTAAAAAAATTACCTAATTATTCACTATCATTAGACTGACTTATTTTAGATATAGTTAGATATACCCCTCTTAAAAAATAAAAAGTATTAGAAAGGGGGCAGATTTCCCTGATTTTCTAGAAGAAAATATAAGGCTATTTTATTTTCCATAATTACTTGGGCAGAGGAGTTTTAAAAGGTCAGTTGTATATCCAGGATAAGAGGAATATGATTTACTATGGCAGCCAAAGTAAGTACCATATCAAGGCTTTCAGCTTCTACAGTGAGATCACTAACCTTTGGAGTCTGTTTCACCAGTTACTGTTTATTTTCTTGGGAAGAGTTTTATCCATACAGACTTCATGTAGTAAACCTTTAGGGTGTTAGGGAGTCGTACACTAGAAATGCTCTAGTACCACAGAACAATTGGTCTTGGTTCTGTGTTGGCATTGAAGATGCTGATTTCACCATAGGAAAAGGAACTCACTGTATGAGATACAGTTAACCTCAGTGGAACTTAAATATGTTATCTCTAGATGTTCTCATGACAGCAGTTATAGTTGCATCCTGATAATATCTGTATCATCTACTGCAAGGACATTTTACTTCATTTATATGTTGTCTATAAATTGTATCATTACTGGCAAAGTCAGTGTAACATGTCTATATACTGTTTTTCAAATTGGCTGCACTACAAATACCAAAATTAGCTAAATAATAACTAGACTGATGATTATATCTAATAAAGCCTAGACTTAACCAAGATTATTAGTAAGAAAATCACAATGGACCATTAGAAACTAGTAAAAAGCAATGACAACACCCAAAGGAAAGTGAACAAAAGCATTCACTTGACTGATTGTAAATCAGAGCTTTCAAGTATCTAGACGAGCGGTTTACAAATTACAACCTATGGCCAAATCTGGCTTGCTGTCTGTGTTTATAAATAAAGTTTTATTGGCACACACACACACATAAATAAAATCAAATCTCAAATACACTTAAAATTATTCTTTACCCAAGTTCATAGGTTCTGAACTCTGCATTCTCATTTCAAAGCACATAATTCTTATATTTAGCCAGATTTTTTGCTTTCAGTTTTGTTTTAATAAAAAGTTATGTAAGTAGGAGATTGTTTTTATTTTATTATTTTATTTTCTATTGATTTGATCTAAACTCTGATTTTTTTTCCCCTACAAATTTCATATCAGAACCAAGATCTGTATAATGCCAAGTCATAATCTTGACTTCTCCTTTTATCAGAAGACTAATAGAATTTAAATTGGCTGAAAGTTCAAATGACTGCCTGCAGATGTTACTAGAAATATCTTGGGAATGACAGTTACTAAGAAATTTAAAGGTATAGAGAGAACTGGGAGTATTGGAGTAAGAGATAAGGAACTTCTGTGTCGTAGCTTTTCTGTGAATTAATGTTACCCTCTTGGATATAGCAGTTCCTCTGACATCAGTTTACTCAATAAAATAAGTGAATATGAGGTAACTGTAGTAAAATGTCAAAGGCATGTAGCAGATACCAAATTGGATGACATAAATTAATACACTAAGTATATTAATATTTTTTAGTTTCATGACCTGAATTGTTTTCAGCCAGGGACATTGGAAATCCTGAGATAATATTCTCTCACCTTTGTGTGCAGGTTTTTATGTGTATATTAGTATTCACTCCATTGGTTAACTAACAAGAAACGTGATTGCTAGATCATATAGTGGGAGTATGTTTAGTTTCGTGAGAAAACTGTCAAACTGTCTTCCAAAGTGACTATAATTTTGCATCCCCACCAACAGCGATTGAGAATTCTTACTGCTCTACAGCCTCACCAGCATTTGGTACGGTCAGATAATTTGGATTTAGGCCATTCTAATGGATGTAGAGTGGTGCCCTGTTTTAATTTGCATTTCCTTGTTGAGATATGATGTGGAGCATCTTTTCATATGTATATTTGCCAGCTGAATGTCTTCTTTGGTAAAGTGTCTGTCCAGATTGTTTTGCCCATTTTTTAATTGATTTTCTTGTTTTCTTATTGTTGAAAACTTATTTTAAGAGGTATTTGTATATTTTGTTTAGCAGTCTTTAATCAGATACGTTGCAAAGGTTTTTATCCATTCTATGACTTGTTTCTTCATTTCCTTAAAACATTCATTTAAAAAAATCTTCCCTCATAGACTATACAAAATTTTCAAATCTGTTTTCATTTTGACCTAAACTATTTCTTGAGAATGACTCAAGAAACTCTTCTACTACCTACTTAAAAATTGGAGTATTCTTTCAGCAAAAAGAGTTGGTCATTTTAGGGAGTTTAATATGTAAAAACGTTCATAAAAGTTTAATGTCAGGTTTGAAAGTACAGGGCTTTTGTTGTGTCTTGCTTTGCATTGAACCCACTGATTTGTCTAGGCTGATTAGATAGAATTCCTTATCCGTCTTAGTTTGCACTTCTAATAGTATTTCCCAAACTATATTCCATGGAATCCAAACATATTTCAAGGTGTGTGTGTGTGTGTGTGTGTGTGTGTGTGTATGTGTGTGTGTGTGTGTATTATTATACTCTAAATTTTTATTTCTTAGTCACTTAGTCACAATATTTTAGAAATATCTCATACTTTTTTCTCACAACTTGGAGATTTGCAATGCTTTATAAAATTAAAGCTTTAAAAACACATTTTTATAGTAAAGAAACTTATTTGATTTGTTTAGTGCAATGGTCCCTCAAAGTCTTTGATGATGGAACCTTTTATTTTGGAACATGTATTACAAGTTTTACAATGCCATGGTGTAGAATAGTGGTGAAGAAAATGATGCCCTAAAGCTGCATGCCGCGGGAAATTCCCTTGGCCTACTGCCAAAGGGAAGATAAAAAGTTAAACGTTTAATTTTCACTATGAGTATAAAGGGATTTTTCTGTGATAACTTTTTAAATATGTTTCCAATTCTCTACTTATTAAAAGTAGTCAATTCTGTTACATAGAGCTTGTGACATCAAGGAACAGAGCTACTACTTAATGGCCTCCCAATCAAAATAAAACCATTTTGCTCTTGTGTATAAAAGGGGTCTCAATCTTAAGGGTTTTGATTTGTCTTACAAATAAATTCTTCTGGAAAGAGTATTGTTTTCTTTGGTGGTGAGGACTTCCTCTTTGATTTTTATAAGATTTGACCAGTGGAAATGTCTTTGGGTGGTCTCCTTAGTCTTGGGGCATTGATACAGAAATCTTAGTTTACCTTTTCTGATAAATAGCCACTGCAGTTTTCTTATTCAGACCCCATCTATGGTTTCGTCTATAGATATGACCAAATGAGTAGGATTGGCGTATGAACTTTTTTGAGGCTTGCTTTAAAAGGGAGCCATGTTTCCTTGAAAACTTGGATTATTTGAACTGAAATGAACCTCAAATATAGTCAGATAAAAATAGATTTTTGATTTTAGAGACCGATATTTCAAAGGTTTTGTTTCTGATTTAAGACCCCGAACCTTTAGTGCCAAGTTATGATTTATGAAATGGCAAGGAATAAAAGGAATATCTTTGTCTTATAATTATTTCTTAAAATGTTTTATGCTTTTGAAACTTGAAGATTAAATTTCTACCTACTGTTTTTTGCGTTGCCTTATATACCTACTCTCTTTCTTTGAATATTTTGTTTCTGCTGCATAAAGTTTTTCAGTATATACATTATGTGCTTCATTATTTTCAAATTATAGGAGACAGTTAAGGATGGTTTGTAACTGATCAGTTTTTTGAAATTATTATTTCTTAAAATTAAAGAAAGGAAATGGAGAAAACTTTATTTCAAACTCTTTTATAACAAAGAATGGGTATTAGAATTACTGTGTAAGAGCTTTCAGTGATACAGTTATCTAGAAGAGTTTGTTTTCCATCCTGTTTACTTAACATACAAAATTTGCCCTTGGCTAATATAATTTTTATTTGTTTGAGAAATAAGACAAATGATCTCTGACATTTATTTTTTTTAATGTTCTCAGAAAGTGCCAATAGTATTAGCTCCCTTAAAGAGGGTTTCATATAAAGTAAACAATTTTCCACCCATATAACAGATTAAAGAGACTGCTGTGAGGTAAATTCTGAATACTTAAAAGAATGGTTTAATGGTGGTAAGCACTGAAATATTTAGTGTGCTACAATGAAAAGATGTCTGAACCAGAATGCAAGAAAGTTAGATTTTAGATCCTCAAATAGGTCTAGCATACCTCCCTAAAGGGCCTTTGCACTTGGTGATTCCTTCTGGAATTTTCTTCCTATCCCACGGCCTCCAATATTTGCCTTATTTTACTCAGGTCTCTCATAATATTGCCCATTCTGAGATTACTACCCTTGCTATAACCTGTTGAAAGTTATATACCTCCCTTTATTCTCATCTTTATTCTGATTTATTTTACTTCACTGTCCTTATTCTTGCCTATAAATATACATTTATTCATTTTCTACAATTTTTGTTTTGTTTTGTTTGTTTTCTTTGTTAGAATGTAAGCTAAGAATACAGGGCCAGTGCTTTGTTCTTTATTTTGTTGCTGTGGCCCTACATGATTGTCTAGCTCATTAATCCTGAATGATTGAACTTAGGAGTTTTGATAAATTGTAAAGCTTTTTAGGCTGAAATTTGCTTATGTTTAAAATATGTGATGTAGTTCCTTAGTTTGCCTCCATTTCATGTATGAAATCTTTTGTTCTTCCCTGTTCACTAATTGAATATCTTAATACTATGGTATTAAGCAATAGTTTATTTCATTGTGATTATATTTGCATGTATTTTGCTCTAATATATTGGAAGCTGCTCTAGTGTCTTACTCATCTTACCGTTCTCTTTGTCATCCAGTATCCACCCTTGCATATTTTGTATCTTATGGATCCCATTATCTGGTAAGATAAAGACATTAAATATTCTGGTTAATAAAGCCTAGGGGCCCTGGGTGGCTCAGTGGGTTAAGCATCTGATTTTGGCTAAGTCATGACCTTGAGGATTGTGAGTTCGAGCCGCATTTCGGGCTCTCTGCTGATAGCTCGGAGTCTGCAGCCTGCTTCGGATTCTGTGTCTTTCTCTCTCTCTGCACCCACCCACCCCCAATCGTGCTCTCTCTCTCTCTCTCTCTCTCTCTTCTCTCTTCTCTCTCTCTCTCTCTCTCTCCCTCTTTCTCTGTCTTTCTCTCACAAATAAATAAAGATAAAAAACACTTAATCATATATTGAACATCAAATACTCAAAGAATTACAGTACAGTAAAAACTGCATTTTTTGATAGCCTTTAAATACATTCACATACAATATTTATTTAAGAAGGCCTTTTAGAAAGCTTGCTTTTCTTCAGGCTTTTGGTTTAGAGTTAACAAGTGTTTCCTGGGTGGTTACTTCATGGATAGAGCAAGGACTTTGGTGTCAGATATATTTGGTTTTACATCTTGTTGTTTATTTTTTTTATGACTGTGGTAGACAAGTTGCTTTTCTTTTCTTGACTCTTGGTTTCCTTATCTATATAAATTGAAGAAAATAGTTAAGAATCATCATTTTAGAGGCAGTTATTAAATACTTTCACGTATGAAGATATATCCTAAATGCTTTATGATAACCCATTTAATTTTCATAATAATCTTGTGAGGTATGGTGGTATTACATTTCATTATACAAATGAGGAAATTGATGTGTGAAGGGGTTAAATGGTTTGTGCAAGGTCACAGAGCTAGTAGATGATTGAACCAGATTGGAACTAAGATGATTTAACATTTTCATTACAGGATTTTTATACCAATACAAAGAAGATGATATTTTTCAACGATTGAGTTTTATGATTGGCACATGGTAGGATCTCCAAACACATTGATGCCCTTTCTTCTCTTACTTTTGTAAGAATTTCATATTTGAAAAACATACGTTTTTTTTTTTCAGTCTAGAAGTTACCCTTGCCTTTTTGATAGGAAATCACATGATGATGTAGCTTTCTTGTTATCCAATGCAAATTATCTAAAATTGGATATGTTCAGTTATACTGCTCTTTACAAAATATTTCTGTAAATAATAGAAAATGGGTTTTATGTAGATGTTATACTTTCTTACTTTTTACCAGTGGGAAAAAGCTTGATGTAGCTTAAAGAACAGAAATCTTAAACAGTAGAGCTGGGAATTTTTTTCTAGCTGTTTCATAATTGATTGGTGACTTTGAAGTCATAACTTCTGGACCATAATTTTTATTGCTTATAAAATAAATAGGTAGATGTACATAATTTCTGACCTCATCTTCTTTTATTTTTATGTTCCTCATGTCAAGTTACTTTTCCATTTACTAAATATAGGAGTCTTGCTAAAGGAAATCAGTTAATTCAACTTCTTTAGAAAAGTATGTTAATTATTCTTTTCATGCTTTTCTTTCAAAGTGTATTTAATGGACAACAATAGTAGAGTCTTACAGAGGATTTTTTTCCTTGTTCATATGTGAATTGCAATGAGCAAATATCTTTACATTTTTGCTTTGATATATGTGTGAATTTTTATCTATTTTAAACAGCCTAGCATTTTAGGCTCATTCTGTTTTATAGTTTTGCAATTCCCTATTTCTGAGACTGCTGTTTTCAAATGAAGGATTAAATCCTTCATTGGAAAAGAAAAATCAGGACAGTGGCTATAAAAACTGACAACACAAGAGGCTACTGAAATGCCTCCTTCCCATTGACACACTGAATGTACAGCTACACACAGAACAGTTACCTCTAAAAGAAATCTAGAAAAACTAGCTACGTAACCCATGTACTTTGGATGAATGAGCAAATACCCATGTTGAAATGGCACTCCTCCAAAGGCTGGCTGTGATCATCTACAGAGAATAAGGTGGCCAGTAGATACCTCACCTGCCCTCACTCTGTAGCCTGTTCCAGGTTATTAGTATCTTTCTGGAAGGATCTTACAGACACATTTGTCACTCAAGTTTTTGCCAGTGATGCCAGAGGGATGTGCTTCCAGATTGCCTGGATCTGATATGCAGTGTGGCCTGCATTCAGGGGTCCCACAGAACTGTAGCAACAAATACATTCTTAACAGACTCAGGATCACACAGTCCGTACCTGCTCTCCCGACACATACACCCAATCTTGTGGTTATATAGCTAGGTTCAGTACTGAGGTAAAATTGAAGACAGGGCAGTGGACTTCATTCAGTCAGAGGAGCAAAAAGTTAAAAAAGATTTGAAAACAATAAAAATGGTCTAAGAGACTTACAGAATCCTCTGAAATAGTAATATATACCTTATAAGGTCCCATAAGGAGAAGAGTGAGAGAAAGGGGTAGAAGTGTATTCTAAGAAATAATGGCTGAAAACCTAGCCTGCTCAAAGTAAAAATAATACAAATCTAGCTCCAAAAACATAAGGAATACCAAGAAAGGTAAATATAAAGAGGCTCATCCTGACACACATGATTAACTTGTCAAAAATTAAAGATGGGGAGAGAATCTTAAAAGCAGCAAGGGGGTTGGGGGAGACCTTGTTATGTGCAAGCAAACCCCTGAAGGCTATGAGTAGATTTTTTTAGCAGAAAGTTTGCAGCCCCAAAGGAAGTGGTATAATGTATTCAACATGTTAGAAGAAAAAACTGGCAACCAAGAATAACCTATCCAGCAAAGTTGTCCTTTACCATTGAAGGAGAAGAAGAGTTTTCCAGACTAGCAAAAGCCAAAGGAGTCTATAATTTCTAAATTGACCTTACAAGAAATGTTCATGGGAGATCTTCAGTCTGAAATGAAAGAATGCTAATTAGCAACAGAAGAACATATGAAACTGTAAAACTCACTGGTAAAGGTAAATATATAGCTTAATTCAGAATAGTCTAACGTTGTAATGGTGGTGATAAGACAGTATTAAAAATAACTATAATTACAATAATTTATTAATGGATACACAAAATAAAAAGATGTAAATTGTGACATCAAAACAGGGAGAATATAAAAATGTAGAGGTTTTATATGCATCTGAAATTAAGTTCTTACCAGCTTAAAATAATATTCTTAGAACTGTGTTTTATGCAGACATTATAGTAGCTACAAGCAGAAACCTGTAGTAGGTTCAGAAAAGATAAAGAGAAATAGATCCATGCATACCACTGCAGGAGTCCTAACATTGCAAAGAAAGAGAGGAAGACTGGGATGAAGGAACTGCAGAACAACCAGAAAACAGTTAGGAAAATGACAGTAGTAAATCCATATCTAACAATAAAGACTTTAAACACAATAAGGTTCTAGCAAACAGAATTCAGCATTAAAAGAATCATATACTGTGATCAAGTGGGATTAATTTCAGAGATGCAAGGATGGCACACCATCTGCAGATATGTTAGTGTAATACATCTTTAAATGAATCATAAATTCATATATCGATGCAGAAAATTTTTTGACATGATTCTATGTCATTTCATGATTGAAAACTCCAACAAACTGTGTATATAGGAAACATATCCCAATATACTGATTTCCCCATATGACAAGCCCACAGCTAAAGTCATATTCAACAGTGAAAAGCTGAGTGCTTATTTAATAAGATTAGAAGATAAGGATGTCTACCTGCTCTTGGCTAGTTTTATACACAATACTGGAATTCCTAGCCAGAGCAGTGAGGCAAGAAAAAGAAACAAAAGGCTTCACAATCGGAAAAGAGGAAGTAAAATTGTCTTTATTTTTGAATGATATGATATGATATGATGTATTTAAAACCCTAAAGACTCCATCTGAAAATTTATAACATCAATGAATTCACTAGAGTTTCAGGATACAAAATAATGTACAAAAGTAAGTTGCAGTCTGTACACTAACAACAAACAGCAAAAGAAATTAAGAAAACATTCCCATTTAGAATAGTATCACAGAGAATAAGCTACCTAGGAATCGAGTTAACCTGGGAGGTAGTAGATCTGTACACTGAAAACTATAAGATATTGAAAAAAAAATTCCAAGTCTCATTGACTTGGAAGAATTGATTTAAAATTTTTTCTAGTGTCCAAAGCCATCTACAGACTCAGTGCAATCCCCATCAAATTTCCATTAACAGTTTTTATAGAAATAGGACCCCCCCACCATACCAAAATTTGTATGGAAGCACAAAACAGCCTGAATAGCCAAAGCTATCTTGAGAAGGAAGAACAAAGTTGGAGACGTAACACTTCCTGAATTCAGAATATTATAGAAGCAGAGTAATCAAAACAGTAGGTGGTGTTGGCATAAAAAACGACCCATAGAGGCAAATTTTATGGAAAAGGGGCCAAGAACATGCAATGGAGTAATGTTAGTCTCTTCAATAAATAATATTGGGAAATAATATTGGGAAAACTGGATAATCACATGCAGAGGAATGAAACTGGACCCTTATCTTACACTATACATAAAAAGCAACTCAAAATGGATTAAAGAACATGAGATTTGAAATCCTAAAACTCCTAGAAGAAAACATGGGTGGTAAGCTCCTTTACATCATTCTTGGTGATGAATTTTTAGAATTTGACACCAAAGTTAAAGGTAACAAAAGCAAAATATACAAGTGGGACTTAAACTAAAATGCCTGTGCACCCCCCCTCCCCAAAACCCAAAAACAAAATGAGAAGGCAACCTGTGGAATAGGAGGAAATATTTGGTAATGACATATTTGATAATGAGTTAATAGCTAGAATATATAAAGAACTTCTACAACTCAAGAACATAAAAAAATTCATTTAAAAATAGGCAGAGGAGTTGAATAGACATCTTTTCACAGAAGACATATGTGGCCAGAATATACATAAAAAGGTACTTTGCATCACTGATCATCAGTGAAATTCAAATCAAAACCATAGTGAGATATCGCCCTAAACCTGTTAGAATGGTTATTATTAAAACAACAAGAGATAACCAGTGTTGGCAAGGTTTTAGAGAAAAGGGAACTCTAGTGCACTCTTGAATGTGAATGGTGTAGCCACAGTGAAAAACTATGGAGATTCCTCAAAAAATTAAAAATAAACCACCATATGATCCAGCAAATTCACTTCTGGGTATATATCCAAAGGAAATGAAAACAGGATTTTGAAGAGGTAATCTGCACTTTCATGTTCATTACAATGTTGTTCACAATAGTCAAGATACTGTAAAAGCCTAAATGTCAGTAGGTAAATGGATAAAGATGTAATAAATATGTATGTGTACATATATCTATGTACGTAATATGTGTGTATTATATACATACATATATAAAAATATCTTTTTACTGCAATGGAGTATTATTCAGCCATGAGAAAAAGGTTAATCTTGTTGCTTTTGACAAATGAATTGACGTTGAGGGCATTATGCTATGTGAAATGAGTCAGACAAAGATAAATACCATATATCACTTATATGTGAAGTCTAAAACAGATACACTAGGGAGCCAGAGTGACTCAGTTGGTGAAGTGTCTGGCTTCGGCTCAGGTCATAATTTCCGGGTCCATGGGTTCAAGCTTTGCGTCGGGCTCTGTGCTGACAGCTCAGAGCCTGGAGACTGCTTCAGATTCTGTCTCCCTCTCTCTCTCTGCCCCTCCACCACTCATGTTCTGTGTCTCTCTCAAAAATAAACATCAAAAAATATATACATCTATATTAAAGCAGCTAAACTAATTGAAACAGAGACTAGAATGATAGTTTTCAGGGACTTCAGCAGAGGGGGAAATGGGGAGGCATTTGAAACAGTGTAACATTTCTGGGTGGCACAGTTGGTTAGGTGTCCATCCCTTGGTTTCGGCTCAGGTCATGATCTCACAGTTCGTGAGTTCAAGCCCTACATCAGGCTCTGTTCTGACAGTGGGGAACCTGCTTTGGAATCTTTCTTTGCCTGCTTCTCTCTCTCTCTCTCTCTCTCTCTCTCTCTCTCTCTCTCTCCTTCTCTCTCTCTCAAATAAAGATAAATAAACTTTAAAAAGATTAAAAAGGAAAGAGTATAACATTTCACTTACAAGATGAATAAGTTTCGGTGATGTATAGAGTGGTGATTATAGTTGACAGTACTGTATTATATATTTGGAAGTTGCCATAAGAGTAAATGTTAAGTGTTCTCACCACAAACAGAAGCGATAACTGTATAAAATGAAGGTTTTAGTTGATGCAATGGTGGTAACAGTTTTTGCAATATGTAAGTATATCTAATCACATTTATACAACTTAAATATATCCAGTGTTATATGTCAGTTATATTTCAATAAAGTTGGAGGTAAAACTCAGTTGAAAACAGTTAAAATAAAATTAAATCAAAAAACAAACTTCAAGCCTGGACTGAAGTGTGAACTTAAGCAGTCTGTTAAAAGAGAAAATATCTTAGGGCATTTAATATAACTTACTCACTATAAATATACTCTAGAAGTTCTTTAAGGCTGTATGTTCTACTGTTTTAAAGATGTACTCTCAAAAGCAGTTGTTTCATACAAAAATTTTCCATTGGACTGTGGGATCCAAGATCCTTGGGTTATAATTTTTAATTTTTTTCCTCTTTTATTTTAAATTGAAGTATATTTGACATATAATATTAGTTTCAGGTGTACATTATAGTGAATTGAAAATTATATACATTATAAAATGCTTACCACAGTATGTATAGTTACTGTCACCATACAAAGTGATTATAGTATAAAATCCTTACAGTATTGATTTTATTACTGGAAATTTGTACCTCAGAATCCCCTTCATCTAATGTTTCCAACCCCTCCCCTCTGGCAGCAATGAATTTGCTCTCTGTATTTTTGAGTCTGTTTTTGTTTGTTTTGTAAACTCCATGTATGAGTGAAATAATATGGTGTTTATCTTTCTCTGCCTTATTTCACTTAGCATAATACCCTTTAGGTCCATATGTATTGTTGTGAATGGCAAAATATCATTAATGCTGAATAATACTTCATTCTATATATATAACACATCTTTAAAAGAATTTTATTACTGAATTATAGTTGACATAATGTTATGTTAGTTTCAGGTGTATAGTATATTGATTTGACAATTCTATATAGTACTCAGTGTTCATACCACAGTAAGAGTAGTCACCACCTGTCACCATACAATGCTATTAAAATATTATTGACTATATATCCCCAAGGTATACTTTTCATTTTGGTGACATTTGTTTTATAACTGGAAGCTTGTATCTCTTAATCCTTTTTATATACTTTGCCCATCCTTTTCTCAGCTCCCTTTTGGTAACCACCATATTTTTCTCTGTCTTTAAAAAAAGTGCTATGTTTTGTTTTGTTTTATATTCCACATACAAGTGAAAACATACGTATTTGTCTTTCTCTGATTTATTTCACTTATTATTATTAGCATAATGCCCTCTAGGTCCATTCATGTTGTTGCAGATAGCAAGATATCATCTTTTATTATGTTTTCGCAGATGGCAAGATATCATCTTTTATTATACCTGAGTAATATTACATTTTATGTGTATGTACCATATCTTCTTTATCAATCCATTTATTGATTGACACTTGGGTTGCTGCCATAGTTTGGCTGTAGTGAACAATGCTGCAGTAAACATAGGGGTACATATATCTTTTTGAATTAGCGTTTTGGGTTTTAGGGGGCAAATACCTAGTTGTAGTTTCCCCCAATGTAATGCAGTTTATATTCCCACCAATAGTTAATGAGGGTTCCCTTTGTCCACATCCCTCACACTAGTTTTTTTTTTTATTTTTTATTTTTTTACAAATAGTTTATTGTCAANCTCACACTAGTTATTCGTTGTCTTTTTGATTTTAGCCACTCTGACTACTATGACATGATATCTCATTATGGTTTTGGTTTGCATTTTCCTGATGATTAGTGATGTTGAATGTCTTTTCATTAATTGGCCATCTTTATGCCTTCTTTGGTCAAATGTCTGTTGAGGTTTTCACATTTTTAATCACATTATTTTTTGATGTTGAGTTATAGGAGTTCTTATCTATTTGGGAAATTAGCCCTTTATTGGACATATCATTTGCAAATATCTTCTCCAGTTCCATAGGTTGCCCTTTCATTTTGTTCATGGTTTTCATCTCTATACAAAGCTTTTTAGGGGCGCCTGAGTGGCTCAGTCAGTTAAGTGGCTGACTTCGGCTCAGGTCATGATCTCATGGTTCATGAGTTCAATCCCTGCGTCAGGCTCTGTGTTGACAGCTCAGAGCCTGGAGCCTGCTTCCCATTCTGTGTCTCCCTCTCTCTCTGCCCCTCCCCCACTCACAGTCTGTCTCTGACTTTCTCAAAAATAAATGTTAAAACATTTTTTTAAAAAGCTTTTTAGTTTGATATATTTTCAGTTGTTAATTCTTGCTTTTGTTGCTCTTGCTTGAGCAGCCAGATTCAGAAAAATATTCCCAAGACTGATGTCCAACATTTTTCTACCTATATTTTCTTTTAGGAGTTTTATGGTTTGAGATTTTTAGATTTAAGTTTTAATCTGAATTTATTATTGTGTGTGGCATAAGAAAATAGTCCAGTTTCATTTTTTTTCACATGTAGCTAACCAGTTTACCCAGCACCATTAGTTAAAGACATTGTGTTTTTTTCCTATTGTATATTCTTCCCTCCTCTGTTGTAGATTGATTTGACCATGTAAGTGAGGGTTTATTTCTGGACTGTATTCTGTTCTGTTGTTTTAGGTGTCTATTTTTTTTTTTTTTTTTTCAAGCTGCCCAGGGGATTCTGTTGTACGACAAGCNATGGAGTCTAAGATTGTGATACTTGGAATTTATTCTTGTTTCTCCAGATTGCTTTAGCTATTCAGGATCTTTTGTGGTTCCATACAAATTTTAGGATTATTCTAGCTTTGTGAAAAATACTATTTGTATTTTCATAGGAATCATATTGAATCTGTAGTTTGCTTTTCATACTGTGGACATGTTAACAATATTTGTTCTCCCATTTCAGAAGCATGGAGCATCTTTCCATTTATTTGTGTTGCCTTCAATTTCCTTCATCAGTGTCTTACAGTTTTCAGAGCACAGGCCTTATACCTCCTTGTTTAAATTAATTTCTGGCATTTAGTTAATTAATTTTGACCGATTTGAAAATAAGCTTGTTTCTTTAATTTCTTTTTCTGATAGTTTGTTATTATATAAAACCACAACAGATTTATGCATATTGATTTTGTATCCTGCAGTTTACTGATTTCATTTATTAGTTCTTAATAGTTTTTATTTTTTTAACATTTATTCTTTTTTGAGAGACAGAGCACAAACGGGGGAGGACAGAGAGAGAGGTAGACCCAGAATCTGAAGCAGGCTCCAGGCTCTGAGCTGTCAGCACAGAGCCTGACGTGGGGCTCGAACCCACGGACTGTGAGATCATGACCTGAGCCAAAGTTGGATGCTTAACCGACTGAGCCACCCTGGTGCCCCAGTTCTTAATAGTTTTTGGTAGACTTTTTGGGTTTTTTACATATAATATTATGTCATTTGTAAATAGTGATGGTTTTACTTCTTCCTTACCAATTTGGATACATTTTATTTCTTTTCCTTGACTGCTTGCTCTGGCTAGGCCTTTCAGTACTATTATGAATAAATGTGGCAAGAGTAGGTATCCTTTTCTTGTTCCTTATCACAGAGAAAAAAGTTTCAGCTTTTTGCTTGAGTATGATGTTAGCTATGAGTTTGTCACATATGGCCTTTATTATGTTGAGGTATATTCCCTCTATACCATTTGTTGATAGTTTTTATAATGAATGGATGTTGAATTTTGTCAAATGCTTTTTCTGCATCTCTTAAGATGATCATACGATTTTATGCTTCATTTTGTTAATGTGATATATCACACTGAACCATCTTTGTATCCCTTAAATCAGTCTCACTTGCTGGTGATTAATGATCCTTTTAATGTAGTTTTGAATTTGGTTTGCTGACATTTTGGTGAGGATATTTGCATCTGTGTTGATTAGGGATATTTGTCATTTTCTTTTTTATAATGATGTCAAGTTTTGGTATCAGAAGAATTCTAACCTCATAGAATGAATTTGGAAGCATTTATTCCTCTCTAAATTTTTAGAATAGTTTGAGAAGAATAGGTATTAGCTTTATTTTTAATTTTTTGTAGAATTTACCTGTGAAGCTGTCTGGTCTTGCAGTTTTGTTTGTTGGGAGTGTTTGATTTCCTATTCAGTTTTGTTACTATTAATTGGTCTGTTCAGATTTTCTATTTCTTCCTCATTCATTCTTGGAAGAATGTATGCTTACAGTAATTATTCCATTTCTTCTGGATTTTCCAGTTAGTTGGCATATGATCTTTTGGAATAATCTCTTACAGTTCTTTGATTTTCATGGTGTCATTTGTAAGTTTTTTACTTTCATTTCTGATTTTATTTATCTGAGTCCTCTCTCTTTTTCTCTTGATGAGTCTCATTAAAGGCTTATCAGTGTTGTTTATCCTTTCAAAGAACCGGGTCTTAGTTTCACTGATCTATTTTATTCTTAAAATCTGTATTTAATTTGCTTCTACTCTGATCTTTATTATTTCTTTCCTTCTACTAACTTTGGGCTTTGTTTGTACTTCCAATTCTAGTTCTTTTAAGTATAAAGTTTGGCTGTTTACTTGAGATGTTTGTTTGTTTCTTGAGGTGCAGATTTTATGTCTTTTTGCTATATTGATCCCTTTATCATTATGTTATATCCTACTTTGTTTCTTGTTACCGTGTTTTTTTTAAGTCTGTTTTGTCTGATATAGTTAACTCAACTTTTTTTTTTTTTTTGGTTTCCATATGTATGGAATATGGTTTTTCATTTCTTTACTTTTGGTCTTTATCTGTCTTTAGGTCAGAAGTGAGTCTTTGTTGGCAGTATATAGGTAGACCTTGTATTTTTAGCCCTATAGTTACTCTGTGTGTTTTTTTATTGGAGTGTTTATTTTTTTTATATTTGAAGTAATTATTGATAAATGTGTACTTGTTGTCACTTTGTTAATTGCCTTTTGGTTGTTTTTGTACAACAAAACTAAGTTGTCTCTTCTTTTTCTCCCTCCCTTGTGATTTGATGACTTTATTTCATGTAATTTTTAGATTCCTTTCTCTTACTTTTTGTGTATATATTACAGGTTTTTGGTTTGGGGTTACCATGAGGTTCATATATATCATCCTGTGCACACAGAAGCTTATATTAAGTTGATGTTTGCTTAAGTTCAAACATATTTGTAAAGTGGTACATCATTATTCCCCCTTCCACATTTTATTCATGTGATATCATATTTTATATGTTTTTATTTTGTGTATTTCTTTCATAATTATTATAGATATAATTGATTTTACTACTTTTGTTTTTTAATCTTCACATTAACATTATAAGTGATTAATCAACTTCTTTTATTACATATTTGCTTTTACCAGTGAAATTTTGTCCTTTCTTAATTTTCTTAATTCTACTTATGGCCTTTTTCTCTTCACTTAAAGAGGTACTTTAAATATTTCTTATAAGATTGATTTAGTTCTGACGAACTTCTTTTCTTTCGCTTTTTGTTTATCTGGGAAACTCTTTTATTTCTCCTTTAATTCTGAGTGATAACATTGCTGGGTAGAGTATTCTTGGTTGAGGGTTTTTTTTTTTTCTTTCACTACTTTGAAGATTTTATGTGCCATTCCTTCTGGCCTGCAAAGTTTCTGCCTAAAAATCAGCTATTGTCCTTCTTGTGTTTCCCTTGTATGTTACTGTTTGTTTTTGTCTTCCTGCTTTTAAGATTCTTTAATTTTCATTGTTTTAATTATTTATACTTCTAGGTGTGAATCACCTTTGGGTCATCTTGTTTGGGGCTTTCTCTACATCCTGGATCTGGATGTCTGTTTTTCCCTCCAAATTAGGGAAGTTTTCACCTATTCTTCAAATAGGTTTTCTGCCTCTTTCTCTTTCTGGAACCCCTATAACATGAATGTTACTATTCTTGATGTTGTCCTCATGTTTTAAATTCTCTTTTTCTTTTGGAAGTTCACCTTGGTTGCTTTCCATACCTTGCCTTCAAGTTGCTGGTCTGTTCTTCTGCATCCTCTAAACTGTTGATTTCCTCTAGTGTATTTTTCATTTATTTATTACATTATTTTACTCTGACTTTTAAAAAATATATATTTGTCTTTATGTTGAAATTCTCACAGAGTTCATGCACTGTTCTCTCATGTCTGTTGAGTACCTTTATGACCATTTATTTGAACTCTATCAGGTAGGTTGTTTACCTGCATTTCATTTGGCTGCTTTTCTGAAGTTTCTTGTTCTTTCATTTGGAACTTAATCCCTCTATCTTCTTATTATTTCTGACTCTATGTTACTACGTATCAGGCTATGTGACTATGGTTTTGAAAGTAGTAGTTTTATGTAGAAGGTATCCTGTGGTGCTCAGTTTCCTAGTCTTTCTTGGTCATCAGAACAAGTGCTCTAAGGGTGTTACCTGTTTGGGCTGTGTGACTCTTCCTATTTTGGCTGGACCATTACTGCTGCTTGCATGCTGGTCGTCAGAGTTGGCCTTTAACCCAGCCATCTACAGTGATTGACTATGACTGCTGTGGGCAGGGCTTGTCCCTTCTGTGCTGGTTGTGATGTGGGGCTGCAGCTGCTACAGCCTGGCTCCTTTCTCTCCCTAGGCCAGGAATCACTCTGGAGGGGCACTTGTCTGGCTGGAGCTGCCCACCAGGTATGATGGAACTGGTGGCCACTCTGGAGGGACACTGATTCCTACTAAGGCAGCTTACTGGGTGTGGTCATGTGGGGAAACAGCTTTAGAGGGGCTCTCGCTGGGGCAGGCATGTTGGGTGGGGTGGACCTGCAGGGGAACACTAGTGTGGTGGAAGTAGTGCTGGCAAGGCAGATGGAAGGCTTCAGAACTGGCTCCTCTAAAACTCTTGCCAGATAGGCAACAAAAATGGTACCTCCCAGTACTTCCATTCCTGTAGAAAGTTTCCATAGATCCTTGTCTCTCTGACACATGTCCTAAATTATTCAATAAATCTCTATGTATAACCCACGTGTTTTCAAACTGAGGCTTCTGTGTTGCATCTCTTGTCAAGTGATATAGTGAGCTGGCCCATTAAGAGCAGAGACTGTTTCCTATATCCCTCCGTCTCTCCTGGAGGTAAACCTTGATAATTTTCAAAGTTCTTGGAGTTAAGCTCCACTGATTCTCAAAATCACCCCTCATTGTGACTGCTTCCAAGTTCAGATACCCAAGGTAGGGAGTCTCGAGTGTGGGACTTGATCGTCTTCCTCCTCTGAACCTGTGATATCTATGTTTTTTGTTGGCTACCACAGTAGGGGTTTACTTTCCTACCATGTTTCTGTTCTTCCTACCTTTCTTGCTGTGGTTTTCTTGTTATGTCTTCATCGCAGATTTGTTCTAGTCTTCATGTTGATTTAGATTTGCATTTGCATGTATTCATTTCCTTGGTGTGTCCCTGGGAGGTGATGAGCTCAGGACCCTCCTACTCTGCCATCTTGCCTTGCTTACTCTAATTGATTTTTGGTTGTTTTTGGGCAGATTGCTTAACTTATTGCAGACATGGATTTCATGTTAGTTGGAGCAGAGAACAGCATAGTGTTTTCAGTCTCATGACTACAGGATTTTGTGAACTACCAGATGTCCTTGATTCTAATATATGTGTTTTAACTTTCTGAAGGTAGGGTGCCTCTTAAATTGATAATTGTATTGAAAGTTAGTCTTTATTTTTTTTCTTAAGTAACTTTCATTAATCTGATTTCTTGTACTTAGTAGTGTCTCAGATTAAAGGAGAAATGTCTTATCTGTTTTAGTGGCATGTATTTAAGTCTCAAAATATAACTGGAGACTTTCACATTTTGCATGCACTTAAGTTTTTTCTGTAATGTTTATATCAAACACTTAAAAAATTAGCTATTAACAAAATATAAACTTGAAACATGTATTTTATGGAACTATGTGATACCTGAATTATGACTTAGAAATTAATGTGGTAGAAAAAATAACAAGAAATAGACTTGTTTGTGAACTTTGAATCTAATTTTAGCTTTGCAACTAACTTATTTTGTTAGGTTGGCCAGCTTGACTAACTTTTCTGTTAATTGTCTTGATGAGCATTAAAGTATCTGCTCTTTTATTCTAAGACCTAAATATTATTACAAAGCTTTTCAAAGATCGTATGTTTTCAAGACCTTGGCAAACTTTAAAGTCTTACACAAATGCATGATTTTGGTTCTCTTTGGAACTCTTTTTCCCTTAAAAAATGGTTTAACATTTTTGTAGTTTTTATTTCTTAGTAAAAAAAGATAATAAGAATATTGCCATACCTGAAAGGACACTAAGTTTCTTCTTTCATTAATATCCTTTAAGGAAGCTGATGAAAAAGATAATGACACATGTTAAGGTCTTAATTATTAGTTTTCAAGCTGATAGATACTGGATTTTTAAAATTGAAAATTTTATTTTGAGATAATAATAGCTTCATATGCAGTTTTAAGATATGATAGAGATCCTTTACCCATTTTGTCTAAATGGTAATATCTTGCAAAACTGTAGCTCACTATCACAGTCAGGATATTGACATTAATACAGTCAAAGTCCAAAACATTTCACTGACCATGTGACCAAGTGACCTTATTCACTGACCATAAATTATAGACATACCCAAGTCTCTCCTCCCTTTTACCCCGGCAAATGTTAATATCTCCTCCATTTCTACAATTTTTTAGTTCAGTAATTTTATATAAATGGAAGCATTCAATATGTGACTTCGATGATTTTTCTTTTCCCCTCACCATAATTTTCTGAATTTTCTGGAGTTGTTGCTTGTATCAATAATTTCTTCTAGTTTCTTCCTTTTTATTGTGGAAAATATTTCACTTTACTTAAGTTAATCATTCATCTGCTGAGAAACATGTGTGATGCTTCTAGTTGGGGCTGTTGTGTATAAACTTACAGTGAGCATGCACACGTGCATGCACAAGTGAGGGAGGAGCAGAGGGAGAGGGAGAGGGAGGGAGAGACCAAGCAGGCCACACTGTCAGTGCAGAGCCCTGCATGGGGCTTGATCTCACAAACTGAGAGATCATGACCTGAGCCAAGATCAGGAGTTGGATGCTTAACTGAATCAGTCACCCAGGTGCCCCTGAGTGTTCATTTTGTATTCTGTGACCTCTGCTGACTGAAGAGTTCTAGTAGATGTTTTTTAGTAGATTTGTTGGGATTTTCAATGTAAAGAATCATTCATCTGTAAAAAGAGATAATTTATCTCTTTCCTGCTTATGTTGCTTTTCTTTATTTTTTGTGTTTTATTGCAGTGGCCAGGACTTTCAGTACCGTGTTCAATAGGAGTGGTGGGAATAGAAATCTTTGTCCTGTTCCTGATCTCAGAAGGAAAGAATTTGCTGATGGTCGTTGTCATGAAATGATGTTAGATTATTTCCCATTCTTTGACTATATATAACATTACATGATCATATGGTTTCTCTTTTGTAGTTCATTGATATATTGGATTATATTTATAAATATTGAACCAGCCTTGTTTATATGGAATTAATTCCACTGGTCATTGTGTGTATTTCTCTGTTTTTCTGGCTTTGATTTGCTAATATCTTATTGAAAATTTTTGCATCTATATTTATGAGAGATACTGGTCTATAGTTCTCTCTTTTTTGTAGTGTATTTTCATTTTGTTATGCATTGGTCTCCTTGTACTATTCTTTCTTTCGGTATCAGAGTAACACTAGTAAAATCAATTGGCAAGTTTTTTCTCCTCTTCAGTTTGCTGTAATCCATTGTATAAAATTAGTGTTCATTCTGCAGTTAATGTTTGGTAGAAATCTCCTGTTGAACCATCTGGGCCTGAAGATTTCTTCTATCATTTTCACTCTAGCATTGAGCCCATCTAGTGAGTTTATTTTGGTTATTGTATTTTTCAGTTCTATAATTTCTGCTTGGTTATTTTAAGACTTATTGATTTGTTTTTTAAAGAATTTTAATAGCTGGTGTGTGATAGTTCTTTAAAATCCTTTTTAGATGATTCTAGCATCTGATTCAACCTGGGTTTGACATTTGGTGGTGGTTGTTTCTCACTAATTTTGTGCTTTCTTGGTTCTTGGTACAGTAGCGTTTTTTGGTTTTTGGCTTTTTGGTTTATGTGTGTTTTTTTGTTTTTTTATTGTGTTCTGGATATTATGAAGCTTTAGATCCTTTTAAAGAATTTTTTTTTTTTAAATCAGCCAGCCACCCCCACCCCTGTTGAAGTATAACATAAGGACTGGGTGTGTATGCTTAGATATTCACCCCACCCTCAACAGTATTCCAGGACTAGTACAGCAAAAGTAGGACACTGACTCCTACTGCCTTGATGTAGATGGAAAGGTTGGATATTCACCATCCTCTCTTGGGGATTTGGGTTGTAGTTTCAGCTTTCTACTGAGCCCGCTGTAACCAGGGAAGTGATAATGGAATAAAGTGACATCTTGCTCTGTATCACACTACCTCCTGTGGCCTCATTAAGGCAGAGTAAGTTTGGTACTCGGCTTCCCCCCTGGGCTCTGCTGATACCAGGAGTGTGGGACCTTGGAAGAGTCAATTTCCTCCTGGCATTGCTCTGTAGGTGTGGAGATTCAGGTCCCCTCTTGGCCTCAGGGATGCTAAAGAAAGGGAGTTAGTGGAGTGGGGGTAGTTCCCACTTCTACTACCTTGGTCAGTCTCATTGATTGTGCTTGAGTGCTGAGTATCTCTGCTTTAGATTGCCTTCTTCATAAATCTTATTACTGTTGAGTAGAGGTGGAGGCTCAACTTTTTGCTGTACACTGCAGATGCTACTCTCTTGGGGGGTATTGCAGCTGAGGAGAATGAGCAGCAAAGGGTAACGGAAGATGATCCCCTCCCTTTGCCCACTGACAATATCCCCTCAGAGGGGTTGGATCACCTGCTGATTCTCCCTGGTGGGGAGTGGAAGATCAGCCTGCCAGACTGCCTCCTTTGCTACCTGTGGGTGAATCAGGTGGTCTGTTTATGTGTGTGCAGGGATGAAGTAGGGTGGGGATTTGGGGGTAGAAATGTAACTTCTCCCTTGGCCTGCCTGAGGAGGAGAGTGAGGTTTCTCCATTGGTGATACGCTGGAGTAGGGTGAGTATTGCCAAAAATGTTTTCTGTTGTTTCACTCTTCTCCTCACCCTTAATAAGCAAGGCACAGGGTTTTCTTGGAGCTTTTCTTGGCCTCTGCCTGATGATGGTTCCACCTAGAGTCTTTTGCAGCACCCAGTCTGGCGTACATGGGAAGCAATATGCTGTTCTCAGGTTGTGAGTTCCCTAGGTCTCCAGTCTTCTTTCAGAAACTTCCTAAGCTTCTTTGTTGTGTTATATCTAGGGTTTTTAGTTGTGAGAGAAAATGACCTGGGAACTGTGGGGCTTCCCATCTTGTCAAAACGGGATGCCTCTCAAGATACTGTTTTTGTTAACATGAAAGCACTTAAAGATAAAATTAAATATTCTTGTTACAATGGAGTAGTCTTTGTGATAATTTCCCCCCTTTCATTGATTTCTACTGGGTTTCGACAAATATATAGCATCTGTCCACCATTTAAGTGTCATATGGAGTAGTTTCACTGTCCTAAAAATGCCCTGTGCTCTACCTGTTTATTAATCCTTCTTCCTTCCCTCTCTCATGACTCCTAGCAAACATTTTATCTTTTTACTCTGCCTAATTCAGTATTATGAAATATCCATAATTTTGTAAAATTAGTTCATCAAAACATTTGGAAAGTAAAATTGTTTCAGAATATTAGAAAGGTGAAATGTAAAAATCATTTCTTATAATTTTGGTAAATGTTCATTTTAGATAGAGCTTATTATTATAAACTGTTCATATGTTCTTTTGGAGTATATTGCAACGGTGCTGTTTTGATTTATAGCTCAGAAAAGTGAAGCCATTTTAAGAAGTTATCATGTCACACCATTCTGGCAGTTGATGTTCATGTTTGCTCAGTTTTCTGCTTATTCATCTCCCTTTTTTATACCAAGTGATTCTTAAGATGCTAACAGTCTGTGTCTTCTTAGACTTGGAGCATATATTATGCATCAGCAAGACAGGAGTCAGACTTTTAAGATAATGTATTTAAATACCCTTATTATATAGAAGGAACTAAGTTCCAGAGATGTAAAAAGTTAACTTCTCATTCTGTTTGTTTAGAGAAAACCAAAACGTCACATATATTAAATTTTTACTTTGTAACTGTTAAATATATCTTCATATATTTCCTAAACTTAGGAAGTTTATGGCAGAACCCAGATTAAAATTCTCAACCACTGTCCCGGTACCTCAGCAAGGAAGAACTGCACCTTGAAGCTATTCCAGACTTCACTTTTTTGACGTTGAAGCCAAATTGCTGATCTAGAATGAAAGATCAGAATCTGGTGGACCCACTTTATCCCTTGATACAAGAATTATCCAGTTCAGATCCCCATTCCAGCCACTGGAGTCGTTGTATGATAAGTAAAGTGTATGGGTATGCAGGGCATGAAGATAAAGCTGCAGAAGGCAGTGGGGAGAGAACAATAAAGTAGATAGTGACAGTGCAATAGGATTAATGCTGTGATCGAAGTGATTTTAGGTATACGAGGTAGTACATCAGAGTTGTCTTCCCCCCAAAACGAGACAACTAAGGTGAATTTTGCTTAGGGGTATTAATGTCTCTGAAGTATCTATCTCTAGGACTTTTGAATTATATTTGTGGCCCTTTCTGGCTTTATGCTGACAGAAGTTTACCCCAACCTACTAAGATTCCAGGCCTCAAATGAGAAGGTAAGTTTTACAGTTGTTGGAACCATTAAAAAGAATCAGACTTCCATATGTACCACTGGTGAGCAATGTCCATGATACCAACATTTAAGGAAAAATAGCTTTGTGTGTGTGTGTTTGGCAGTGATAGCTCAGCTCGTGGTCAGGTAGAATTGATTCATTTGAATCTGGGTCCTACGGTTATGTGGTCACAGATAAAGGAGATAACCTCTGCAAAGCAGGGTAGTATATTGTACTGTACTGTTTGTGCCTTAAATGAGATCACGCTTCTAAAGATCGTAGTGCCTGGCTAACTATTGAGTACTGTTACACTAGCCACTTCATTAGTGGGTGAATCTTACCTTAACTGTGTTTGTAAGTATAAAAATATAATGTTAATACATCTGACCTTGGTGCAAAATTTATTCTTAAAATAGGTGAAAAATGTTTTATTTAAATTTACGTAGACTTGCAATAATATTTCCAGTAGTAACCATAAATTTAAATACATGTGAAAAAATGAGAATTAAGAGCAGTCCTATTTTTATAAATAGATATTAAACAATGCTTTTCTAAGAAAACCACAAAGAATTTACCCATAGAATTCTTCATTGGGTGGCATGGGGATGTTTTAGTGTTTGTTTCCGTGTATCCTCTTCAGTATGTGCACATCTGTATGTTTTGTGTTCATTACACCGTTGGGCCACGGAGTTTTTGATAAAGAGATTTGTTTCATTAATAATTTTAGATTGCTGCTTTTATCTTTGTTGAAGCATTGCCAGTACAATTGCTCAACTACCGAGTTTTTTTAAATGTCTTCAGACTTTTTTTTTCTCTTTCTTGGAATATGTTGGATCCATTATAAATCATAAGAAGGTTGTAATTCCTGGCTTCAGGGAGCTTAAAATATAAGATGAAGAATAATGGCACAAATATATACAGGGTAACTTAAGGACAGTATTTTACACATAAATAAAACAAGGAAATAAGTAACCATTTCTATTGGATTCCGTCTCCACAATTTTTAAAAAGCAAGTGGAATTTTTGTGAATGCCTTTGCAGTAGAAGTTGATTTCAGAGAGTTGTCTACATTTTATCCCAGCTCGGAATTGGTTTTACATTAGATTGTGATCTTACTTTTATCAATCTTGAAGTGATTCACTGTTCAACTCGGGGGCACTGGTTTGAAAGGTCCTCTTCAGTTATAAGCCGTAAAAATGCCATGGTGGTTTGGGGTTTTGATTAAAAATAGAGTGTGCTGATTTCTGTGTAGGCGTGCTTACCATACTTGTTTACATTTGTTCAGTGTTGGTATTGCTTTTATTTCTAGCAAATATTTCTTAAGTGTATTTTTGTCATGTTTGTGTTAGAAAACAGAAAAAGCAAAACTAAAGGTGTAAATTCATAACAAATTTTATAACATGTTAAATAAGGTATTCATTTTAGCGACTAACATCAGAGAAGCTGCTTTTTTTCCCTTTGCCTCTTTCTGTATTTTAGAGTCCTGAGATTAATTAAAATTTGTTAGTTTTCATAATCTTAAAGCTGATGTCTAAAATTAATATAGGTATAGAAAATGAATACTTTTTAGAAATTTAAGCAGTTATTATATACATAAACTGTTTTGCTGGAGATCTCAGTATTCAGGATTCATAATCAGTCCATTCACATGTGACCGGACTGGGCTTATTTGGGTACCTTTGAGATTTGAAGCAAATCTGTAAGACCCTATTATTGATAGTCTTTATTGGCCAGAGACAGAGGCTTTTATAGATTCATTTCGAAATATAAGTTAAAAAACACCAGCAGCTAATATTTATGTAATACTGTACTATTTATAGAGCCATGTGGGCACAGGATGTCCTCTTGATCCTACCACCAATTTGATGAAGGGCTGTTACTATCTTAGAGAGCTTAAATGGCTTGCCCATGATCATAGCACCTCGTAAGTCACACCCCAAGATGTAAACTTCTGCATCCCATGTTCTTTTCTATATTCCCCAAGGAAAGGTCGTGACTTTAAAATTAATCTTAATAGATATTGGACTCATGAGATCTTAGAATTATTTTATATGATCTTCCATTGAATTTTGGGAAAAAATTAAGTTAAAGCAGCATTCTTATGTCACCAGTCAGAAAGGTGCTGTAAATTGTTAGGCCCCATGAAAATGAAAGTAATTGTAGAATCCAAGTTAGGTAAAAGAAACTTACATTCACATTCTGAACGCGGAACCAAGTGAGAGGTCCAGATCAGAATTTTAAAGGAAAATAAGAACAGATGAAAACTTACCAAAACACCAGTTTTCCTTGTAGTGATATTGTTTTAATACACCTTTTAAATGTAGTGATGATGTATTAATATCCCCTTTAAAGATTATGATAAACTGCCCAGATGTACTTTAGTTCCCTTAAAGACAGCTTCCCTGAACTTCTTTCACCTACAAAGGGTTTGTGGACTTACAGTCAACGAACGTAAACATTTCGTTTGGCTGGAAAGGGCAGAAAGGTTTTTCTGTAGAAAAGAGAAGGGAATTGCTCTACCTATGGAGACTAAGGAAAATTTCATCTGCTGTGATTTTGTTCTAATCCAAAGACATTTAAGGAAACACAGAGTACTATCTAACGTCCTCTGTTACCATTAATTCAACAAGGCTGACGTTTGTACCCACTGTAGGATGGCTTCTACAGAATTGTTCAAAACGCTGTTTTCTTCTTCCATCCATCCCAGGAACCTTAATTCCGTCTCTGTAACTAATACAAGTGTTGCCGGTATGTCCCTTAAAAAAGTAAATTTCCTACCTAGAAGTCTACCAAGAGCTGTTTTCCAAGCCATAGCCTTTCCTAAATGAAAGTGAGGCAACCGTTAACTTCCTGTGTTGAAAGCTAGGAGTGGGAAAGGAAGGTGCAGGGTCTGGTTTCCTGTTTCCACCTCCTGGGGTTGTGCCCTCTGGGTCTATTTTGAGTTGCCAGACTCAAAGTCAATAATTTCATTTCACATCTTCTTTATATACTGGCTTGTAGCTTAATTTTTTAAATTAAAAATAAATTCCATTGCAAGCAGCTTATCCTTTTGAACTGATTTTTGTCAACTTTTCATGTTTGGTGACTATAGTTCTGGAATACTGCTATGAGTCTTCTTTCCTGTAGAAGAGGCTATAAACATATTATTGTTCATGCGAGGAAATGATAAAGCTGCATTTCACAGAATGGGTTTGTTAGGAGTTAGAAAGAGCCCTAGATCACTGAGATCACTCATGAGGGAGCCGTAGAACAGCAGTCTGAAGAATTAGTCTACACATTTCTGTTTCCTCCGATTATTTGATTGGATAGTGGTGGTCTGCGTGCATGGCACATTTCTATAAAGCTTCTGATCAACATTCACAGTAAAGAACTACTGAAGCCCAGCGTCTTAACTGTTTCAAGGAAGGTCTGCCCGGAGACTGCGGATGGTTTGGCCCAGAACAGATTCTGTCTGGTCTCCTGCCTCAAATGCCATGGTTCTCCCCATCCCACCCCCCACCCCCTCTTTATCTAAAGCACTAATTTGCATATTTACACTAACAGTGGAAAACCCTTTTTTTTTTTTTCACTTGTTTCAAACATGTGAGATTGTGGTTGTGTGAAATGTTTAAAGACTCTGGCTCTAGTATTAAGTTGTAAGTAATTTCAAGATATAGGCAGAACGCAGTAATGTTGTTTTAACCTCTGAGCCCTGTTTGACATGGTTCCTTTAGTACAAGCACTCAGTTAGTGCTTATAAAATGAGTAATTCTGATCTGGAGAAATGTAGCATTTAGTGCCACATACTTTTGGTTCATGGCCAGTAATGTAGGTTCAATAATATTTACTGAATAAAAGTCAGTCTTCAGGGAGTCTTTTTATAATTTTAAGTATAAATTCTATTTAAGAATAAATGTTTGTTTTATGTATAACAATAGCGTAGTAAAATAGATCATATTTGGGTAATACAAAGAGTAATGGACATAATATGAGACCAAATAACATCACTATCTTGGCTTTAATTTTCCTCCATTTATAAATGAATTAGTCTAGATTTCAACTCTAAAATCATGTAGGTATATCCTATTCACTCTGTTTCTATATATAGATATAAAAATATTTCTTACTGTCTCTCTGGAGAACCCTAATACAATCTTTATACATCTTTCATATAAAATGTGTAATGTGAATAATGGTAATACTAAGCACTTTGAAAAAATGAAATAGGAGATGAGGGCTTAGAGAGTGATGCAAAGTGCCATTTCAGATGGAGTAGGCAGAGAAGGCCTTTCTCATTACATGACATTTAGAGCAGAGTCCCGAAGAACGTAAGCGAGTGGGATGTAGGTAACTAAGCTGCAGAGGGAAGCGTGTGTTTATAACAGCTTCGTCACAGTAACTCAGAACTGAAAATAATCCAAATGTTCATCAAATGGCAAATGAATAAACAACTTCTGTTACATGTATACAGGGGAATACTAGCCAGTAATAAATAGGAACACATAATTGATACACATAGCAACATGAACATATCTCAAAGCATTATACCACATAACCAAATTCAGCCATCAAAGAATACAGCATGTGATTCTATTATTATGACATTCTAGAAAAGACAAAACTAGGACTAAAGATTAGATCACTGGTTGGCAGGGTTAGGGGACAGGAGTGTCTATAAAGGGCTCAAAGAAACTGTGGGAGAGATGGACATGATCTCTGTCTTGATTGTGGTTGTATTTACACATGTGTATTCATTTGTCAGAACTGAAACAATACCTTCAAAATGGGTGAATCTTACTGTATGGAAATTATACCTCACTAAATCTGGCTCAAAACAATGCTTTGTAAAGTACATAATATGAAGTAAACCACCCACCTGTTGAAGATACGCTACTTCTATTATAGCTTTCTATTATCTTTGTGGATAGAAGTACCTCTGTTCCAGTTTGACAAGCATGGGCTAGGAAAAAATTTAGATAGCTAATTACGATAGTTAATTTATGAACAATTTCAGCTGTAAAGAAGTGTTCCCTAGCATAAATTGTAGAGGTTACAGAAAGCAATAGTTTCTTGAGTAACACAAATAAACAGTGTTCTAATTACAAACTAAAATCAAAAGATACTAATGCTATGATCACGGATACAGTTTCATATGATGTGTGAAGTGAACTTTAACTGCCAGTGTCAGAATCAAAACCTGAGTCAAGCTATTGCCATGTTTCATCAAAAGTTCGGTAAATATTTCTCTCCGTGTTTTCATCATCTTCTTAATTTTCCCTATTCCAGCCAGAAAGGAAAAAAAAAATCAGCCAAAATCACCAGTCTCTTCCTTCCTCAGATTTTTAATTGAATGCCAAAATCCCTCAAGTAATAAATGTTGACTCTAACCAGAAGATGCAAGTGGATCAAAACTTTAAACATATAAAGCAGCTAATTTAACACATGAGCAAATACAGAAAAGGTCAAGAGAAAAGGTCCACCAAGCCTCCCTTCCACCTTTTTGTATGCCACACTACTAAAACTGACCCTTAAATAGTTTCTTAACATACGTGCATCCCAGTCACTCCAACAGTTACAGCATTCTAGCAGTTTCACAGGAAAGACAAATCCTTAGTTATCATTTCAGTCAACTCGTTGAGAACAGGGGAGTCAGATGTAAAGTTCCAAGAAATTCCAAGAGACTGTCAGACGTTGGTATACCCTGGAGGAGCAGGGAGAGAGGGAGAAACAGAATCCAAAGCAGGCTCTAGACTCAGCCGTCAGCACAGAGTCCGACACGGGGCTTGAACTCACGGATCATGAGATCATGCCCTGAGCCGAAGTCAGGTGCTTAATCGCCTGTGCCACCCAGGAATCCCTAAATAGTATTTTTTATCCTTTCATCCATTGGTGGACAAAAGTTATTCCACATCTTGGCTAGTTAAATAATGCTACACTTCTCATAGGGGAGCATACACTGTATTTCAAATTAGTGTTTTTGTTTTCTTTGGATAAATAACCCTGAAGTGGAATAACTGGATCATATGGTAGATCTAGGTTTAATTTTTTGAAGAACCTCCATATTGTTTTCCATTGTGCCTGCACCAATTTACATTCCCACCAACACTGACGAATGGTCCCCTTTTCTCAACATCCTCTCCAGCACTTGTTATTTTTTGTCTTTTTTATAATAACCATTCTAACAGGTGTGAGCTGATACCTCATTGTGATTCTGATTTGCATTGCCCTGATAATTAATGATGTTGAGCACCTTTTCATGTGCCTATTGGCCATCTTTATGTCTTCTTTGGAAAAATGTGTCTTGGGATCCTTTGCCCATGTTTTAATTGGATTGTCTGTTTTCTTACTCCTGAGTTGTTTGAATTTTTTATATATTTTGGATATACTTACTATCAAATATATGATTTGCAAGTATTTTCTCAGTGGGTTTTTCCATAGGTTGCCTTTTTATTTTGTTGCTGGTTTCCTGGGCTATGCTGAAGCTTTTAGTTGGTGTAGTCTTAGGTGTTTATTTTTGCGTTTCTTGCCTCTGCATTATCGAAGTTGAGATTTAAACCGCATACAGCTGGCCCTTCCCTAGGGGCGTCTTGCACTACCTGGCTCTGTCCCCTACTCTTCATCTTCTGATCACCTCTATAGGCAAGCTGAATCCAGAAGACAGATTGTCATCCTGTAATACCTCAGCTGGGAATTCATTATCTCTAAGTCTCATTTTTTTGGTCCCTCTGCAAATGTCAATGCATGATCATGAAAATACTGCAAATATTGATTTGGGGATTACAAATAAATTTTAGTGAGTAGATGTTTTCACAAATAAGAAATTTGTGGACTATGAGGATTCACTGCATTTACTTTTCCATTTTCCATAATAGAGCTGGGTAGCTAATTGAACCCTAACCAAATGAGAAGTAAGTAAAAGTCTGCTATAGGGCTTTTGCTTTTCTTAATTAGGGTGACCAAATGACCAGGTGAGAAGATTTCCTAGAAGAACGTTTTATCAAGACCTAGAATATAGAACTTTTAGGTATCCAGATTTTTCCTTGTATAACAGAATCATTACTCTCCTACAAATTATACTTTTTTTGTTTCTATGAGGAATTTTACTGTATTAATTTTTTCATTGTATTTTAATTTCTTATTCTACTCTTATTTAAACATACAAATTTCACAGAATTTTTTTTTTGTTTCAATTCAGTATTCATTTCAGGCAGTTAGGAAACTCACCATAATTCACTTACATATAAAAAATGTTTTTACCAGCTAAAACAATATTTTTAGTTTCAGATTTTGCTATGCTTGCAGAATCTATGTGTGTTGTGATTCATTTTTATGGAAAATCTTTACATCTCTAGAGTGTAGACACAGTCCTTATACTTTTGGTCATCTAATTTTAGACTAATTTTCAAGAAAACATTTGGTCATGCTTTTAAGGTATTTTCTCTTCCACTCTGAAGCCCTGTTGTTTTGCTGCTCCTCTGAGTACTTGCCATAGACCTATCTTCTTGTAAAGTTCTTTTTAACATTCCAGAAACTTTTACCTGCCTTGTTTGGAGACCTGCCTCATACTAACTATTTTTCAAAATGAGTAATATAGTGAGTTTGTATCTTAATTGACAAGGATGCAAATGAGTCACATCTCAGACTGCCAAGTGGCTGTTTAAGAAAAACACATTGGTATCCTTGTTAATGATCTTGGTTTTAACCATCTGAGAAGTACATGCCATGCTTTATGATAGCCCTTATGATACTTAACATTTCCAATGATACTTCAAAGTATTTTTAAAAAAATTTTTTTAATGTTTATTTTTGAGAGAGAGAGAAAGAGAGATGCAGAGCATGAGCAAGGGAGGGGCAGAGAGAGACACACACAGAATCCAAAGCAGGCTTCAGGCTCTGGACTGTGAGCACAGAGCCCAACCCGGGGCTCAAACTCACAAACCACGAGATCATGACCTAAGCCGAAGTTGGGATGCTTAACTGAGCCACCCACGTGCTCTGATATTTTAAAGTTCTGCTTCATTTCTCTGGTGACTACAATATAGGCTAATCATTTGGACTCAATTTCTTTTGTTATTTTTGTGATGTTGGACCAACTATCTTGTTGTTGTTGTCATGCACGTGTATGTGTTTAAACTGTGGCCTCTGACTTCTACTTTGGAGAAAAAAGCTGAGACTAATAATTGTCTTTTGAAAATTGCTGATGTAACTGAACTGAAATTATTAATATTTTACTCTTACATTTCTGAAAAACAAAATGAAATAATTCAAGAAGAAGACAAACCAACGAACAAAAAACATAGTAGGGAGAAACCAAATATGAATTTTATTGTTAGTAGCTAAACAAATAAAAGAATGAAAATACTTTAAAAATTACAAAATTTATAGTAGAGTTCTGCAGAAACTAAAAATTTATAGTTTTTATAAAATGTGGAGGGGCACCTATGCGGCTCGGTCAGTTCAGTGTCCGACTCTTGATTTAAGCTTAGATCATGATATCAAGGTTTGTGGGTTCGAGCCTCACATCGGGCTCTGTGCTGACAGCATGGAGCCTGTTTGGGATTCTCTCCCTCCCTCCCTCTCTACCCCTCCCCTGCTCCCAATCTCTTTCTCTCTCTCAAAATAAATAAATATGTAGAATATGTGGAATTGTTGACTGTTCAGAAACTATGTAGATAACTTGTGGGTTATGGATAAATCTGCATGTTTCTAGCTAGCCTCCGTGATACCTGTCTCTGAAGAAAGTTTGATGTTTACATGTTGGGTGATGCTAATGATTATAGCTAATTTAATGACGGCAACCTGCCTATCATTAGATCCTTTCCCAGGGAAGATACTTTTGATCTACACCTTACATATCTAATGAACCTGAGTTTGGAGCCTTAGATATTCAGTTGATTAAGTAATTTGAAATTGTGACTGATGAGAAGTAATCTGAGCTGGGTGCATTAAAATATATGCCTAATAATCTTTCACCTTATAGAAGGTGGATTCAGAGTCCCTGAATGCAGTATTATCAAGCATCATAGGAAAACAGGCTTGTTGCATTGCTAACAAGTGTAGCTTGATCAAATCTAGCATAATGTCATATTTGGTGGCATATTAGCCTTAATAGTAGAGGCTTGACCATCTGCAAAGAGCTGGACAGCTTGTCATGCATGTCCTTTAGTGAGGGGGGGAGGCTAGGGATGTAGAAGCAGGACTTTAACAGAGTTGCATAGATTTTTTTTTTTTTTTTTACATTTTCCATTACAGATTGTGGAATGCAGCAATAAAGATTGATACTCCATCAAATTGAGAGGCTGTTCCTTACCACTTGGATTTGATCCCCTTTGATCTCTTTTTTCTTTGATCTTGCAACCACTTTTCCCAGTGAGAGAGCACGACCCACTAGCAGGGTCCATCTGCCTCAGGGTGGTGGGGTATGTATTGTTGTTTTCTCATTATTTATATATTCTTGATGCCATGATCTGTACAATGTGTTTATGTCAGGATATGACCTCTGGCTCTGTGTCTTCATAATGTCAAACATCTAAGTCAGTGCAATGGGAGATAGGAATATTTCTGGAAGCCATTCCTATACCATGACAGCTAGCAGTAACCATACAAACAAATGACTGTTAACTAATCTGTCACATGAACTACAAACTAAAGGTGTCTCCAGATTATCCTTCCCTTAGCTGGATTTCAAAGCTGCCTCAGTCACTCCAGAGTCACCCTTGCAAGAGGGAACTGTGATGACAGAGGGAAGTCCCCCTGGGGGGAAGACAGCTTTCTTCACCCACTATAATAGAAATACTCCATTTCTGTTGATTTTATTTATTAAAATTTTTTTAATGTTTATTCATTTACTGAGAGACAGACACAGAGCATGAGCAAGGGAGGGGCAAAGAGAGAGGGAGACATAGAATCCGAAGCAGGCACCAGACTCTGAGCTTTCAGCACAGAGCCCAATGCAGGGCTTGAACCCACGAACTGCGAGATAATCACATGAGCTGAAGTCAGTTCCTTAACTGACTGGGCCACCCAGGCACCACATTTCTGTTGATTTTAAAATAAAACTATATGGCCATGTATCTTAGACTTCTCCAGGTCCATGGAAAGATCTGATACATGTGAGGAGATCTGATGCTTAACTTCATTAGTTACATAATAAATCTACTTGTGTTTTCAGTATGTGTGTATATAATAAACTTGAAAGTTACTACAGGATCAGGAAAACACAATACAAGTAGACAAAACAATATGAGCCTGTCAGTACAGTATTATAGAAGAGTAAGAGCTGCATCCCACTGCATTTCTAAGCTTCCTCTTAGCAAAAGCAAAGGACTGTCTATAGGTGCTTTGAAGTGACAAAAAATACACTAGTGCCAGTTGTGGGCACCTTGTAACATTCTGAAAAATCACTGATTTCTGCCAAGAAACTGAGCATTCGGAATATGGGAGATGATCACCCACAAATGAGAGAGAGAGAGAGAGGAACCATTGGTTCAGTTGTGACCATGTGACATTCTGCATCACATATTAATATTGCAAGACCTCATTTGTTTATCAAGTTAAAATTTATTAGAAATATTTGCTCGTCTTGTGGAATACTTGCAAAGCAAGTTACTTGCAATCCAAGTTTTTACTGTATTGGTGTCTAATCTTTACTCAACCATATGGTGGGTCCTGTGGGGTTACAAATATAATTATCGTCAGAAAGTTTATGAGTGTTGGGATAATATACTCATGTGGAAAAAGAGTAATTTACAGCATTATGATAATTATATCTAATAACTGTGTGTGTTGTATCTAAGAATCCTGCTATCTTCACAACTCTGAGTTACCCCGAAAGAAGTCATTTTATAACTGTAGAAACAGAATCAGCAAGTAAATCTTAGAGCTGGAACCGGGAACCATTCCATTTGCCTCTTTATCTTTTTATCTTTAAATTTTTAAAAATCACTTCCTTCTTTTGTAAATAAAGAAATATTTTTTATAGTGTTACAGAAACATAACTTCATTATGTTTCATGATGTATAATTATACTGCATTTGTTTCCTATGGCTTCTGGCAACAGGTACTGCAAACCCAGTAGCTTAAAACAAGATAATTTATTGTCTCTCAGTCTAGAGGCTAGAAGTCCTAAATCAAGGTGTCAACAAGCTTGGTTCCTTCTAAGGGCTCTGAGGAAGTGTCTCTTCCCTGTTTCTCTACTTTCTCTCCCAGCTTCTGGTGATTACCAGCAATCATTGGGATTGGTGGGTTTTAGATGGGTTATGTCATCTCTGTCTCTATCTTTACGTGGTATTCTCTCTATGTCTTCAAATGACCATCCTTTTATTAGGGAACTAGGTACATTGGATTGGGGGTTCACCCTACTGCAGTATGACCTTGTCTATACTACTTACATCTACAGTGATCTTATTTCCAGAAAAGATCAGCTTCTGAGGTGGTGGGGTTTAGGACTTCATAGCTTTTTGAGGAGACACACATGATTTATAACATATACTTACATTATTATATATATATATGTGTGTGTGTTTATATATTATATATATATATGTAATCTCATTTTTCTTGTTGAAATTCTGTCAATAGAAGGGCGCGTGGATGTCTCAGTTACTTAAGTGTCTGACTTTGGGCTCAGGTCATGATCTTGCAGTTAATGGGTTCAAGCCCTGCATCGGGGCTCTGTGCTGACACCTCGGAGCCTGGAGCTTGCTTCAGATTCTGTGTGTCTCTGTCTCTCTCTCTCTCTGTCTCTCTCTCTCTCTCTCTCTCTCTCTGCCCTTCCCCTGATCACTCTCTGTCTCTCCCTCAAAAATAAATAAACACTAAAAAAAAAAAAAAAAAAGAAAGAAAGAAATTCTGTCAAAAGAGAGTTTAAAGAAAGCAGTTGTGAAGTTGGCCACTGAAACCATATTACTTTAAGGAGCCACTTTAACAACATCTTGGAATGAAGAAGAGATAACCCTGTCTTGTCTAACTTACAGTGTGCCTTTGAGAATCAAGTGAGGTGATACTTTAAAAATGCTATTTTTTTCCGCTGAAACATTAATTCCAGATAATTGCATTTTCATTTAAAATTAATTGAAAGTGGCATTCCTTTTACTTGATATCCTTTGATCAGATCATTGGAGGAGTAGTGGTGTCTGTTAAATTTTCTACGCATGTATCCTGACTTTAACTAGATTATTTGAATCCCAGTCCTTTTTCACTAGTACCGGAGAAACCGTGATATTAAAAATTACTCATGTTTTTAAACTATAAATATTATAAATTACCCTTCAAGTTAGGTAGTCCAAATTTTTTTAATAAAAAGAAGACATTTTATTATTCTAAAATATATGTACTTTAAGAGAAGGTCTAGGTACTTTTTTGTTACGTGTGTTGTCTCATACTTGTTTGTAATTTACTAGGATGGAATTGGAGCATTTTTAGAAAAACTTGTTTTTTGTTTTGCTCATAAAATTTTTCACATTTTCCCTAGATTGGCAGATGAACTGTGCAAAGCTGGCATTGATTTAAAGATGTTTAGAAGCAAACTTTTTGAAATCATATTTAATCATGTGAGTAGCAGAACAGAAAAGGGAGAGAAAAAGGAAGAAAGCATTTTGAAAATTTATGCCCATCATTCAGTCTGTGTCTTTAAATGTGGCAGCGAAGGTTATCCGAAGAAATGTTGCATTGCACCTTTTGACCATTCTTCAACTCAGGAAGGATGCAACAGTTTTGTTAGTTAAAAAACACTATACAAATGTTGAGGATATCTGCATGACATTAAGGGATTGAAATCATTTTGTCATCCTGTGATAAGGACAAGACCAGGTGGCTCCATTCTGTGGCTTAGGATGTGGGTTTCTTTGGTTTTGCGAGTCTCTGATACCGAGGGAAACAAGTTATGTATGTAAAATGAGTTATGTTTTTAGATACATGTAGTGTGGTAGCATAATTATTGCCCGTGGAATCCGGTCTGTTGGGCATTTTGTGACCATCTCTTTTCTTTTTTGTTTTCTTGTTTTTGTTTTTGTTTTTATTTTTGTGTTTTTACGTAAAGTGTAGAGGGGTCATGCTGAGCAGTTACAAATACATTGTTTAAGATCAAAGTGCTGGTTTTGGTGTTACTTTTATCCTATTTGAAGGTCAGATGATTATTTGCTATAATGTGCATTTCAGAAGTGAAAATTGCTAATTTGTGGGTGGAATGGCCTATGACCCATATACGGAAGAACTTTCTGCTTCTTCAGCAGAAGGCGTTCTACTAGTATCTAGCACCATTGCCCTAATCCATGGGTTTCATTTCTTCAACCCAAGCCCTGAAGTCACCTCAGTCTTTCCCGTTGCTCTTTCAATTTTCACCTTACCTTGCTTTTATTCATTAAAGGCAACATTCTCATTCACTTGTTTATATAGGAGAGAACTTATGATTCAGCCTGTACATAAGAGGAAGTTCTAGCTTGGTCAAGTTTCTTATCAGCCCAGTAAGTGTGTAACTATAGTTTCCACTTGTTCCACACTGACTGTAGTGTGCTATCCATCTCTGACCTACCTTCTTTCTCTCTAAGATAATCAGGGTTACACTCTCTGCAAACTGCAGATCCGAATCTTCTCTTTCCAGAATCATATATTCAGGATCCTTGTCATCCTGAATGCAAAATGCATCCAAGGCATTTTGGTGGAACTTCTTTTCTGAATCCCGATAAAAGTCTTGAAAGCTTTCTCTTTAATTTTTTCATTGTTCAATCATTCCTTCATTGGTCATTCACTAAGCACCATCCTCCAGTGTTTTCAGTCTTTTTTTTTTTTTAAATAATAGCTTCCCATGTTAAATTAAGATGAGTTTCCACAATATAATCTGCTAATAAGTCACATACTTAAGATGAAATTTGCCTGTAGTGAAAAGATTGTCTTCAGTCATAGCTTTGAACGTCAGTTGGCTGTTTACAAATGGCTAGGTGCAATGTGGCCAAATGCAGGTAAAAAGAACTTGAAAAATCATTTTTACTGTGAGCTCCTTATGATCTCTGTGAAGGCAGAGACCAATGTTGTTCACCATGTTTCTAACAGCTCCATAATCCTGGCTATATATAATGGGTGTGATGTAATGGTCTTTGAATGAATGAATGATGCAGATACCAAGCTCCCTGTGACTTGAACCAAGTAGAGAAACACAAGCTGTTAACCATTAGGATTTTTCTTCATCTGAAATTAGCTTCAAATTAGGAAAGGAGCTGCTTCTTCAGGTTAGACTCTGTCATTCTTATGATTTTGAGCAGGCTGTAATTCTTTGTTTGCACTTGTATCTTTACATGGCTTGCGTCATAGAGAAGACAGGTTGTCAACAATATTATTATTACTCTGATGTAAAGATAGCTGTTGCAGTGACTATAAGCATTGAGAATTAAGAATGTTAAAAGTACGTTAAAGTACTTTGAGACTTTGGTTTTAGCCGTGCTATTGAGTTCCTAAACAGATGTCCTTTAACACAATTTGAACCAAATAATGCTGAAAAACACAGTACTTTCCTCAACTTTTAAGCCATTTAATTGTAAACTTCAGCTAAAGCCTTTACTTTAAAAATTGAGATAAAGTTCCCAACGCCACATGTGCCCAAAAACATTAAAATAAAATACGTTACAGGTAGCTTGATCTAAAAAATATTAGATGTTTGTCTAAACACAGATCTTGGCAAGAGCAAAATGATTTGCTAATCAAAATGATTACTTTTGTGATTATTTGAAACGACCTTTTCTTTCTTTCTCTTTTTTAAGTTTATTTATTGAGAGAGAGAGAAAGAGAGCAGGGAAGGGGCAGAGAGAGAGGGCAAGAAAGAGAATTGCAAGCAGGCTCCACACTGTTAGTGCAAGCCTCATGCGGGCTCACACCCACGAACCATGACCTGAGTCGAAACCAGCAGTGGGATACTCGACAGACTGAGCCACCCAAGTACACCGAAACAACTTAAAAAAAAAAATCCCTTATAACTCAGTTCAATTTAATTGAGTTATTGATAAAGCTATTAAAACGTAATTTATAATCTTTTTTATTTCCCTTTCCGAGTATGCTTTTGCATACTTTGTTTTGTGTTTGGGCAGAGAGGCATATCATATAGAGATCTTTCATATAACAAAATATTACCAGCAAAATTGGCTGTGAAATCTGTCAATTTAGTGCCATTATGTTTATTTAAAATTAACCTCTTAGAACTTGAAGAGGGATAGATAACACATTAGGTATAATTTTCAAACGTGTTATAGATATAATGATCATTTTTACAGAACAAATATCAGGACATAGTTGACAAGTATAGATGTACATAGAGAAAGTGGGATATATTGTCACTGTAATGTATTAACATGGTGAATTTGTCTCTAGCAATGTGAAATAAAAACTCACATTTGATTTTTCTTTAAATAAGGACCAAAAATTACTTCTCAGCCCAGAAAATGGTTTTGTTCAGGAAGTAGGATTTGTTTTGTAAACTGCACACAATGTTCTTATGCAGTTGACTATATTCAGTTTCATCTTCACTATTAACTGAGCACAGTCAACTCCTAGAGGCATCTTGGAGCCTCTGTTTTCTTGTGTCTTACTATGAAGTAGCACTTGAACCAGAAGGGGCATTTTCCTCTTTGGAGTTTCCTAGAAATAGTCTTAGTAAATGGTACAGATATTGCAATCCTAGAGTAAACCATCAAGGTTTTCTTTGTCGACCAACCATTTCCCTCCCAACTCTCATGCCTAAAATAGATCAATTTAAGTTTTATATATTGGGCTTTCATGTAAGATTTTAAGGACAAAATACCAGCTGCTTAAAGAAAAGAAAAATAGTTTTAAATCACTGGGATAATCTTTAAAGTCTCTTTATTCTCCCTTTTGCACTATTTGCCTGTTTTCCTCAGATGATTCTAAATATGAAGATGTCTGAGTGAATTTTTCTAGAAATTTAAATTATATGACAGATGCACTCTTCCATATTCTGTCAACAAAGAACAAATAGATGAACTATATAAAGGATTTTCATGTTTATAAGTAATTGTATGAGTACATTTTGTATGGTAGAGGGTGATTCATGGAAATACATGGTTAGACAGGGTGGGGTTGTAGAAAAATCCCCATCTTATATTAGTAAGAAAAAACTAAACCTAATGGGATGAGTGAACTTTAAAAATCTATTTTAATTATGGAACTATTGACTTGGCAACTCTAACAATATAATACTTTGTGAATGTTGAGCAATAACTTTGACCTGTCTTTAGTAACACAAATATGCACAGTCATTTTCCATGTAATATTTAATAATATAGTTTCTATGTAGGTGTAGTCATCAGTTTTTTCCATTGTCTAATTTTTCATTTTAGTTTATTATTGAAAGTTATTGAATGAATGTGAGAAATATAGCCTAATGTCTGTGTCCCTTACAGTGATTAATTCCTGTTTTTTCATTAATGTTTCTATTAAGAGCTAATAGATACTGGGGGTATAGTAGTGAACAGGATAAAATTTCTGTCTTCGTGAAGCTTATATTCTAATGGCAGAGGCAGATATAAACAAATCGATAGGGGATATGTCTGATAGTGGTAAGTCCTAGGAAGGAAAAATAAACAGGTTTAGGGGATATATTATGACAGAAACTGATATTTTCAGTATGGCTGCCAACGAAGGCCTATCTGACAGGTGATGTTTAAGCAGAGATTTGAGTAAAATTATGCTATTTTATGGGAGGATAATTTCCCTTCTGAGGGACTAGTGAATGCTAAAACCGTTAGTTGGGAACACATTTGTTCTGTTTAAGGAACAGTGCACAGGCTGTTTGGTAAGGGTGTGAAGAATATGGTAGATAAGGGCAAAGAAGCCAGACTTTGCAGGCTTTGGTCAGAAGTTGTGATTTTATTTGAATATGTGTATATATTTTAAATGGAGGAGTTTGATTAGGGGAGGGACATGACTAGATTTAAAAGGCTTGCTCTAGCTGCTGTATGGAGGAAAAGACATTAGATGACACAGAGGTATTAGGCTTAAGCAGAGAAATCAGATTAGAGGCTACTATAACAGTAGCTCACTAGAGGTGATGGCAGCTTGGATTAGGGCACTAGCAGATGCAGATGTGAAAAGGGGTTTAATTGTAGAAATATTTTGAAGGTAGTTGGCAAGATTTTCTAACAGATCAGATGTGGAACATAAGAAAAAGAAGTCAGAGTTGATTCTAAGGCCTTTGGGCTGAAGAATTAGGTGAGTGAATATACACAGTCACACTAGTTCATGTGCAAGAGAACTGGAAATTTAAGATGTTCAAAAAGCACATTGTGTGCTAGCAGTTTGGGTTGCGTACATACATAAAGTTGTGAGAACCTCTAACTTGTTGGCTCTGAAATGAGCAAACTTGGATATCCCTCCACAATGACTTGCTGTTACTGCAAGCATTTGTTGCTAGTCACCATGCTATGCAAAACTACACAATGAAAACAATAGGATTTGTGGAAAAAGGTTATTATGGCATAACACTCAAAAACTTATTAATGACGTTTTTTAAAATGATCATAAATGTTAAGCGGTTACCAAATAAATGCTGCAGTATATTTGGTACTTTATAGTTCAGAATCTATTATTCTCTTGTGGGAATGGGTATGGAAAGCATTGCAATATTGTGAGTTTCTGTGGAGTGATGCAAAGCAGCTTACTGAAATCCGAAGGAAAGTCGTAACACCAGATGTGAATGGATGTGAGTCACACCTCGCATGGTGAGCTGAGGTGGCTGGTGGAGGTTTTTGAAGTGTGTGCCTTTTGTACACTATAATCCTGGTTCAGGTGGGTGCAGCTTTTTGCATTCACCTGATGTTTTTTGTGGATGAAATCTCTCATAAATGAGCAGATGCAAAATTTGAGTTCTGTTCACGTTGTTCCCTAATTTATCAATTACATTGGAATAAATTTTCAATTGCAAAATTAGTGTTATAGCAGGATTAATATCTAGTGAATTTGGGCACATTACTTGCCTCTCAGAACCATGATTTTCTTATATGTAAAATAAGGATAATAGATTTCAACTTACAGGGTTTGGGGGAGTTGTTTTCTTTCCTTTTTTTTTTTTTCTTCTTTTTTTAAGTAGGCTCCACACCCAGCACGGAGCCCAAGGTGGGGCTTGAACTCAGGACGCAAGATCAAGATGCTCAACTGGCAGACCCACCCAGGCCCCCCTGCTTTGTGGGAGGGTTAAGTGAGTGTGCGTTGGGACGAAAATATTTGTTAAAATTTAAAGGCTTTCCTGTAACCTCTATTTAGAAATTGCTTTTTCTAGAATAATTAAAAATGTAAAAATACATGTTTTTATGATTTTTATTTCTCTATTTTGGCATCAGTGTATGTATAAAGATTTAACTTTTTATAGATGATTTAAGCCTATGCCTGTAATTTAGTTGCTATTAGCAAATAATGCCTTACTTTTCTGTGAGACTACATGGTAGAAAGTTAGCATAAGATTGTTGCTTAATATTCTCTATAATGATAAATTCCTTTATTAAAACGGTATAAGTATGTAACTGCTAGCAACCGATACTATTTCTTTCATCTTCTTTCCTCTTTCCTTTACTTCAGTTGTCTCAGTTGAGGCCTTAATGTTTTATCTTTAGTGTTATCATAGTGGAATTGAATTCCCTCTGTTTTCTGCCTCTTTCTGTGTCCCTGGAACTAAAATGTGCCTAACTGCCTCCGTTGCTCCAGTTCATCCATCCTTCATGCTGTGCTAGAGTGACAAAGTGATCAGCCCATTTGCTTGCTCAGAGCTCTCCTCATACTCCAGCCCTCCCCTCCTGTGATGTCACAGACTGGATCATCTGATTCTCTGGATCGTCTATCTGATTCTCGCCCAAGTTGCTAGAGATGCCTGGAGTGTATCTGTCTGTTGCAGTCCTGTCCCCTCTTTATGGATATCCCTTCCACAGCAACGAGTATACTGTATCATAACTCTTCCCAATTTATGGCCTCATTGAAGTCTAAGCCTTTTGTGCTTGGAGATTTTGTATTTCTTGTTACCCATTGGGGGGGTCTAGCACATACCACATGTTCAACAAATATTAGGGAAATAAATGAAGGAAAGAAGGTTTGAACACTGAGCCAAATGTAGATCAAGATTTTTATAGAACTGAACACATGGGTTCAGTGTTAATAAATTGTTCAGCTTTTATCATTCGTTGTTTCACTTCACGTCCCTTTATTTTCTATGCCCAGGAAAAGATATTTTAAATATCTCAGCAGTATAGTGTAGTGGTTAAGAACACAGTCTCTGGAGCCAGACTGACTTGGTTATACTTTTGGCATGGCCACTTACTAGTTTGGTGACCTTAGGCAATTTATCAGACTTCTCAATGCCATAGTTAAATGTTATTTCCCCAAATAATATATTTTAAATTGTTAAATTTTACCTTTGATCTCTAGTTTACAAAAATAATATAACAAAAATAGAATCCTTCTTCTTGATTGGATATGGATATGAAAACAATCTGGTTGAAAAGGGAGGACATTTAACAAGCATTGTATTTAAATGCTGTAGATAGTGAGTTTTTTCCTTCTAAAATTTCAGATGGTAACAGTGCCTAACTATGTCAGTCTTTAGGTGGAATGTTATTCTCGGGCACTAGAGTTGAACTTAATGTCACAGTAAAAGTACACTTAACAGTATTTTCTATTTTTTTTTCTTTTTTGTTGAAGTATATTTTATATAGTGTGAAAATCACTATTTTAAGTAAAAGGTGATTTTTTTACGTAAACTTGTAGGCATGTATACTTGTCACTACAGTCCAGTTGTAAGCATTTCCCACTCCCTTAAACTTGTTTTCATCTTGTTTGCATATTCCCAGCCCTGTTTATCTCCTTTCTATCTCTGTAATCTTGCCTTTTCTTGATATTTCAAGAAATGTATCCAAAATGGAATCACATACATGCGGTGTATTTCATCTGGCTGCTTTCATGTAACATGTTTTTGACATTGATTCACATTGTAGCGTCGATCAATATTTCCTTCATTTTCATTGCTAAATAGTATTCCCTTGTGTGAACATANTACTAGTTGATGCACATTTGGATCATGCTCCCTTTTTGGGTCTTATGAACAGTGCTGATATGGACATATGCACACAGTTCTTTGAGTGGACATATGCCTTCTACTCTCTTGGATGAGTTCCGTGGAGGGGAATTGCTGGGTTGTATGGTAAGGTTAGGTTTACCTTCTTAAGAAAATGTCAAACTGTTTTTTTAAAGTGACTGTATCATTTTATGTCCACGCCAGCAATATAGAGGATTCCATTTTTTTTTCCCTGTCAGCACTTGTAATTTGTGTGTCTTGCTGATTATGCCTATCCTCGTAGGTATAAAGTCATATCTCATTGCAGGTTTGTTTTGGATTTCCTTCATGACTAATGATATTGGACATAATTTCATCATCTCATTTTCCGTTAGTATATCTTCTTTGGAGCAATGTCTGTTCAAATTCTGCGCCCATTTTTTAATTGGATCGTTCATTTTCTTGTTCTGTTTTAAGAGCTCCTTATGGGGGCGCCTGGGTGGCTCAGTCAGCTAAGTGTCCGACTTTGGCTCAGTTCATGAATTCACGGTTCGTGGGTTCGAGCCAGGCATCAGGCTCTGTGCTGACAGCCGGCTCAGAGCCTGGAGCCTGCTTCAGATTCTGTGTCTCCCTCTCTCTCTGATCCTCCCCTGCTCACATTGTCTCTCTCTCTCTCAGAAATAAATAAAACATTTAAAAGAATTTAAAAAAAGAGTTCCTTATGTTTTCTGAATAGGAGTCCATCTGATATGTGATTTGCAAATATTTTTCATCTGTGAATTGTCATTTTACTTTCTTGATGTTGTCTTTTGAAAAGCAAAAGTTTTCAGTTTTAATCAAGTCAAATTTATACATTTTGTCTTTTATTGCTGATGTCTTGTGAGTTGAGTGCTTAATATTTTCATAACTTAATGTAAGTATAGTTATGGTGAGATTTACACCTGCTATTTTGCTGTTTGTTCTCTGTGTCATGTCTTTTTCTTTTTCTTGCTCCATGTCTCTTTCACAATGAAATAAATATTCACTTAGTTCACCATTTTTGCTTCTCTATGCATTTTCTGTTTTTTAAAAAAATAGTTTTTGTGGCGGTTCTGGGAATTGCAGATGCATCTTATTAAAGTTTATTTCAGAATACTACTACCTTAAATATAATAAACTACAGAAACTTTATTCTGATACACAGGCATACCTTGTTTTAGTGCACTACACTTTATTGTGCTTTATAGATAACGCATTTTTAACAAATTGAAGGTTTGTGGCAACCACTGTGTCCACTGTCTCAAGCAGGTCTACTGGTGCCATTTTTTCCAACAGCATTTGCTCACTTGTATCTCTATGTCCCATTTTGGTATTATTGCAGTATTTCAAACTTTTTCATCTCTGTTTTATTTGTTTTGGCAATCTGCTATTGGTTACTATGACTCATTGAAAGCTCAGATGAGGGTTCACATTTTTAGCAATAAAGTATATTTTTAAAAATATTTATTTATTTATTTGCTTTGAGAGAGAGACAGAGAGAGAGAGAAAGAAACTGGGGGAAGGGCAGAGAGAGAAGGAGAGAGAATCACAAGCAGGCTTTCCGCTTTCAGTACAGAGCCTGATTTTGGGCTTGATCCCGTAAGCTGCAGGATTGTGACCTGAGCCGAAATCAGGAGTTGGATGCTTAACTGACTGAACCACCTAGTCGCCCCAGCAATAAAGTATTTTTAAATTAAGGTATTTACATTTTTAAAGACATAATGCTATTGCATACTTCATAGACTACAGTGTAGTACAAACATAACTTTTCTCTGGAAAATCAAAAAATTCATTTGACTTGCACTGTTGTAATATTCACTTCGGTGTGGTCTGGAACTGAACCCACAGCATCTCAAGGTATGCCTGAATATCCTTTTTTCTTTCCTTCATTCTCTTGCCATATAAATTACATTGCTGTAAACTTAGTATGCAGTATTATAATTATTGCTTTTTTACAATCTTCTGACTTTTAAAGAAGTTAAGAGAAGAAATGCTGAGAACAGGTATATTCATAGGATCTTTCATATTCACCTGCATATTTACCATTTTCAGTACTCTCTTGCTAGATTTGAGTTACTATTTTATGTCACTTCCCATCTTTTTTCTTCATGTTAAATAAAATTGTATCATTAAGCATATCACAATAAATATGTTAATATAATTATGTTTTTATAGTATACAAATGTATTAATGAAAATTAAAATTAAAATACATTTTTTATCGAGATATAATTGACATATAGCATTGTGTATACTTAAGGCATACAGTGTTGATTTGATAAATTTACATTTGGGAATATGGTTATCATTGTAGCATTAGCTAACACCTCTGTCACTTCACACAGTTACTTCTTTTTTGTGGTGAGGACAATTAAGATCTGGTTTCTTAGCCACTGTGAAGTCTATGATACAGTATTGTTGCCTATAATCACTGGGCTGTGCATTTGATCTCTAGGACTTACCTTGTCTACTAGTTGCAAGTTGTACTCTTAAACATCTCCCCGGTTCCCTGTCCCCAAGTCCCTGCTGACCACCATTGTACTCTCTGTTTGTACGGCTTTTGTAGATTTCACATATTAATGGTATCACATAGTATGTCTCTTTTTGTTTCTGACTTATCTCAGTGTAATGCCTTCGAGGCCCATCTGTGTTGTTGCAAATGACAAAAGTTCCTTCCTTCTTATCACCGAATAATGTCCCATTATATAGATATGTACCACATCTTTTGTATTCATTCATCCATTGGCACTTAGTTTTTGTCCATATCTTGGCTGTTGCGAATAATGCTGCGGTAAACCGGGGGTGCAGACATCTCTTCAAGATCCTGTTTTCATTTCCTTTGGGTGTATGCCTGGAAGTGGGATCGCCAGTGTTTCTANTTTTTTTTTTTAATTTTTTTTTTTTAATGTTTTATTTATTTCTAGGAGAGAGAGAGAGACAGCGTGAGCAGGGGAGGGTCAGAGAGAGAGGGAGTCACAGACTGAAACAGGCTCCAGGCTCTGAGCTGGCAGTCAGCACAGAGCCCGACGCGGGGCTCGAACCCACGAACCGCGAGACCATGACCTAAGCGAAAGTCGGACGCTTAACCGACTAAGCCACCCAGGCGCCCCCAGTGGTTCTATTTTTAATCATTTGAGGAACCTTGCCACTGTTTGCCATAGTGCCGCACCAATTTATGTTCCCACCATCAGTTTTAACCTTAAAAAAACTGAAGGTTTTCCTTCCTCCACACCCTCACCGCCACTTATCCCTTGTGTTCCTGATAATAGCCATTATAACAGGTGAGAGGTGATAGCTCATTATGCTTTTGATTTGCATTTCCCCAAGGATTACAAATTTTGAGCATTTTTTTATATACCTGTTGGCCATGCAGATGTTCTCTTTGGTAAAATACCTCTTCAGAGCCTCTGCCCATTTTTAAATCAGATTTTTTTTTTCCTTTGGCTATTGAGAGTTGTAGGAGTTCTTTATACATTTTGGATATTAACCTTTTATTTGATACATTGTTTGCAAATATTTTCTCCCATCCCATAGGTTGCCTTTTCATTGTATTGAGTGTTTCTTTTGTTGTGCAGAACCTTTGAATTTGATGTAGGCCCACTTATTCATCATGTCCCTTCCCTTTCAGTCTGAAAGATTTAGTTTAGTATCTGTTATAAGGTAGGTCTTCTAGCAACATCTTCTCTCAGCCTTTGTTTATCTGGGAATGTTTTTATGAAAAATGGTTTTGCTGGATATAGATTTCTCGGTTGGTAAACTTTTTTTCCTTTAGCACTTTGTACATGGAATTCCATTGCTTCTTGCCTTCATCGGTTTCTCTGTCTCTTTCTCTTTTTAATGAGACATTATCTGCTAGTCTTACTGTGATTCTGTATGTGAGACCAGTCATTTTTCTTCTGGTCCTTTTAGAATTTTTCTCTTTTTGGGGAACATATAACATGTCCAGGTGTGAATGTCTTTGAGTTTATTCTGTTTGGGTTTGTTGAGACTGGATGTGTTGATTAATGTTGCTTTTTTTTTTCTTTTAAATCAAATTTGGTTTTCAGCCATCATAACATTGAATATTTTTGTCTTCCCCCTCCCTCTCTTGTTTTTTGGGACTCTGTTTACACTTACATTGGTTTACTTGATGTTATCCGAGGTTCTTTTAATTAATTAATTAATTAATCTTTATTTTTGAGAGACAGAGTATGAGCAGGGGAGGGGCAGAGAGAGAGGGAGACACAGAATGTGAAGCAAGCTCCAGGCTCTGAGCTGGCAGCAGAGTCCTACTCCGGGCTTGAACTTATGGACCGCGAGATCACCACCTGAGCTGAAGTCGGATGCTTAACTGACTGAGCCACCCAGATGCTCCCCATCTTTTAATTTATTTTTAATCATTGTTTTTCTTTCTGTTTTAGAATGGATAGTTTCTATAGATTTGAGTTCAGATTCACTGATTCTGTATTTTGACAGCTCAAATTTGCTATTGAACTCTTCTAGTGAATTATTCATTTCAGTTATTGTACTTTGTAACTCCAGAATTTCGGTGGTTGTTTTTATATATTTCTTTATGATATGCCAGTCATCAAATCTCTGACGTCATGCTTTAGTTCCGTGAACATGGTAGAACATATTTAGTTCTTTTAATTAATTTATAATAGGTGCTTTGTAGTCTTTTATCTGTTAAATCCAACATAAAAGGACATTCAGAAGTTGTTTCAGTTGACCTGCTTTTTCCTGAGTCAGAAACACTTTTGTGTTTCTATATATGTCTCATAATTTCCTTATGTTGAACTCTGGAAATTTTAGATCCTATTGTATAGCATTTCTAGATTCTGGTAATTTTTTTCTTTCCTGAAGGCTGTTGTTCTTTTTGTATGTTTGCTAATTATCTAGTCCAAATCCCAAACTGTGTGGCTCCAGAAGTCTCAGTTTAATGTTTTATGTTTTGGTGTTTATTAACTGTCTTTGTTTTTATCCTTGCTTCTTAGGATGTTGTCTTCTATTTCTGCTTAGCTTCCCCTTCGATCAGTTATTGGTCAGAGACTGTGCTCAAAGAGTTGGAGCCAGTAAGTCTTCCTCTGTCCAGTTCAGATCTGTGCTGATTTGGGAACTGTATTCAATGTTTAGGCTGTTTTACGTTTTTCCTAGCTCCTACTTTTCACTGGGCTCTGTTGTATCTCCTCTGTGTGTTAGCTGAGGTTCTGTTTTCTAAGAATGTAAGAGCGGTGTGCATTTCTAAGAATGTAAGAGACAATGTAAGTCTCTGCTGTGCATGTATCAGCCAGCCTCAATCAGTGCAGGATGTTTGGCGATCTTGTCTGGCCCCATGTGTGTGTCTCACCTCCCAGAATTACCGGTTACATTTCTCACTGGCCTGCCAGCCTGTATCTTGCCTGAAAAAGACCCACTGCTTCAAACAGATAGAGACAATGGCCCTCCCTCTTCACATACCACCAAGATCACCATTTGAACTGACAACATTTTAAATGAAGCAAACCCCTTTTCGACAGCAGCAGCAAAACTTCGGTTATCACATGAGGTCTTGCCCTAATTGAGCTATTGCACATACAGAGCCGGAGTTTGTCAGAAGCCCCTGGAAGAATTGCTGTGGCGATGAATGCTGTTCTTAAGAAAGTTCAGGGGTGCCTGGGTGGCTTAGTCGGTTAAGCGTCCGACTTTCGCTTAGGTCATGGTCTCGCGGTTCGTGGGTTCGAGCCCCGCGTCGGGCTCTGTGCTGACTGCCAGCTCAGAGCCTGGAGCCTGTTTCAGTCTGTGACTCCCTCTCTCTCTGACCCTCCCCTGCTCATGCTGTCTCTCTCTCTCTCCTAGAAATAAATTAAAAAAACATTAAAAAACAAAAGAAAGTTCAGTGGTTTTTGTTAATAACTATTTCTCAGTTTATTGTAAGCCTGTGGGTAATTTTCTGAATGCTGAAGTGGTTGGTTTTGACTGTTCTATTAAGCTTTCTAGTGTTTTTGGGAATGGCAGAGTCCTTGTTGCCCTCCTATCATGCAGGGGTGAATCTGCATTGCCGTGTAGGTGGTGCAGTTTATTTTCAAAATCAAAATGATTAAATATGTGAGATGATCAGGAATTCAAGTTTCCATGGTGATTCTCTCTTTTTGTCTGAATATTCTGTATTTCAAAAACAAAATTCCACTGTGGAAGAAAAGGACTCCCTTAATTCACATTTCAAAACACTTTTTGAGGTTAGGACTGCAAGAGACTAAATATGTGGGTTGAATATCTGAACAAGTGGTATTAGCAAGAAGAAAAGAACGTTGTATCAGGTCATTCATCGTTGAAGTTCCTAACTTTGATATTGCCTCCTCAATCTCAGCCTCCTAACCAGGCTATTACAGCTATTAATTGTACACATGTGTGTTTACTCTCAAGAGATTACTCTCCTCCCTCACCCCTTTATTACACATGGGATGTGATATTTGTACTGGTTAAGAGCCCCTTGGGGTGTGGAGTCAGAAAGACCTAGATTCTAACACCTTTGTGTCCTTGTATAAGTTACATGACTTCTCTAAGTCTCAGTTCTCATTCTGCAAAGGGGGGTAAGAGTAATACCATTTTTGTAATATTAGTAATATCATTTTCTGTGAGAGTAATAAGAGTAATATCATTTTCTGTGAGAATTGAATTATATCATTTCTGTTATTGTTAGAGTTCTGTCAATGTCTAGACCAACACTTCTCTAAGCGTCAGTGTTGAGTCATTTTCCAAAGTAAGGAAGGTTTCTTTAAGAAAAGAATCATTTGTCTGTTGGCCATCTGTATGTCTTCCTGGCAAAAATGTCTATCCAAGTCCTCTGCCTATTTTTTGACCGGACTGTTTTTTTTGTGTGTGTTGACTTGTTCTTTTTTATGTTTTGAATATTAACCGCTTATCACATAGGTCATTTACAAATATCTTCTCCCATTCAGTAGGTTGGCTCGTTGTTTTTTGGGTGGTTTCTTTTGCTGTGCAAAAGCCTTTTATTTTTATGTAGTCCCACTAGTTTATTTTTGCTTTTGTTTCCCATGCTTTAAGAGATATAGCTAGAAAAATGTTGCTCTGGCCAAAGTCATAGAAGTTACTGCCTGTGTTCTCTTTTAGGACTGTTACATAACGTTTTAGGTCTCACATTTAGGTCTTTAAATCATTTTGAGTTTATTTTTGTGTGTGGTGTTAGAAAGTGGTCCAGTTTCCTTCTTTTACATGTAGATGACCAGTTTTCCCAGCACCATTTCTTGAAGAGGCTATCTTTTTCCCCATTGTATATTCTTGCCTTCTTTACCGTGGATTAACTGACCACGTAAGCATGGGTTTCTTTCTGGACTCTCCGTTCGTTTTATTGATCTACGTGTCTGTGTTTGTACTAGTACCATATTGTTTTGATTACTGCAGCTCTGTGATATATCTTGAACTCTGATATTGTGATACCTCTAGCTTTGTTTTACTCTCTCAGCATGTAGAAAGATGGCTCAGCATCATTAATCACCAGTGAAATGCAAATCAAAGCCCTAATGAAATATCACCCTTACACTTGTCAGATTGGCTTGTATCAAAAAGACAAGAAATAACAACTGGCAAGGATTTGGAGAAATGGGAATCCTCATGAACTGTTGGTGGGAATGTAAATTGGTCAGCCACTATGGAAAGCATTATGGACCTTTTTTCAAAACATTAAAATGGAAATTTCATATGAGTCGGTAATTCTGTTACTGGGTATTTTACCCAAAGAAAATGAAAACACTAATTCAAAAAGTTATTTGCAACCCTGTGTTTATTGCCACATTATTTACAATAGCCAAGACATGAAAGCTACTCAAGTGCCCATCAGTAGATATGAATGGGTAAAGAAGATGTGGTATATATACATAAAATGGGATATTACTGGGGCACCTGGGAGGCTCATCTGGTTAAGCATCCATCTTTGGCTTAGGTCATGATCTCATGTTCATGAATTTAAGCCCCTCATTGGGATCTGTGCTGACAGTGCAGAGTCTGGAGCCTGCTTTGGATTCTGTTTTGGATTCCTTCTCACACTCGTGTTCTGTCTCTCTCAAAATAAGTAAACATTAAAAAAAATTAATGGAATATTATTCAGCCATCTTATTATTCTTTTTGGATGGACCTAGAAGGCAGTATGCTAAGTGAAATAAATCAGACTGAGAAAGACAAATACCATATGATTTCACTCATGTGGAATATAAAAAAGAATAAACAAACAAATGCAGAATCCGGCCCATAAATACAGAGAACAAACTGACGGTTGCCAGAGGGAAGGAAAGTAGGGGAACAGGAAGTGATTGCAGGGGAATGGGAGATACAGGTCTCCAGTTACAGAATTAGTAAGTCATAGAAATAAAAGGCACAGTGGAAGGAATATAGTCAATGACATTATAATAGTGTTGTGTGGTGACTATTGGTTGCTGTCCTTGTGCTGAGCATAGCATATTGTATAAACTTGTGGAATCAGTGTGTTGTACCCCTGAAACTACTTGAAACTAATATAACATGGTGTATCCCTATGTTCACATAAAAAAATGTTTTAAAAATGATCATTTAAATCAGCTTGCAATAGTATATAATAATATAAGGCATGTAATCATTTGAAAAATAAAGTTACTTCCTCAAAAATAATATAAAAGCAGAGAGGGAGACAAACCAAAAGAGATTCTTAAATACAGAGAATAAAGTGGGAGTTGCTGGCGGGGTGTTGGTTGGGAGTGGAGAGAGAGGTTTTAATGCGTGATAGGCATTAAGGAGGACACTTGTTGGGATGAGCACTGGGTGTTATTAGTAAGTGATGAATCATAAATTCTATTCTGGAACTAATTATTACACCATATGTTAACTAACTTGGATTTAAATAAAAAGAAATTAATATATAAAAAGAAAAATGACTTCCTATACTTACTTTTATGAATTCAGGGGGACTGTTTTACATTTGACCTTAAAATTTATTTTTATGAATTCAGGGGGATCATTTTCTATTGGATTGTTCTAAAGCATAGCACACTGGTATATATGGATTTGTTTTTTCCCAATCACCAATTTAAAAAAATAAGTGTTTATCTGCTAAGTCTTTGTAGAATTATTAGTAAAAGTTTCAGTCAAAATTTAACACACTGTATTTCAAATGACTTGATATGTAAGATGATTGGTCTCAGGAAAGGTCCAGTAGTCAAAGAGGAATTTAAAAAAGGAAAAAACAAATCTCTTTTTCTATGCCATCCTGTCATTCATTTCCTTGGCTGGGCTTTGGGCTGGGCTATCTGGTATTAAGTAAAACATTTAAAGTAGGTGAAATCCATGACCTGCTTATGCTTTTGTTACAGTGTCATAGATTCAAACATGGAGACATTTGAAGTCTTGTTTTGCAACAGTTTTAAGTGGGAAAATGGAATTGAAAAAAGCCTACTATCTTTCAATCTGTGTATAAAAGTTAATGAGAGGTTTGCAAACAATCTAAAGAGACAAAACTTCCTACTTCTCAGTTTGGATTGCTTCCATAGAATATAGAGATCCAATTTTAGAGGATATTTGGAATTGCCATTATCTGGGGTGGAAAATAGAGACAGCATTGTTCCCACCATCCTAAAATGTCTGGTCACTATAATTACAATGAAATAATACTTAACTAAAGCTGTAATTTACTTAGTCTTTTCTCTTTCACATTGCTTCTTGGGAATAATATTTGTTCTGTATGTTTAGCTAAGTGAAGAGTTAAGAACAGAATTAGATTTTGTTTTTTACCCATATTTGTACATTGCCATTTAGCTTCTAGCAACCTGAAGACGTTTTTATATATGATACAAGATCGGGGACTAAAAATTTTATCCCAAATTGCTAGTTTATTAGTATCACTAGTGGAATAATGCATTCTTTCCACATTGACTTGAGAATATATGTATTATTCTTATATATAAATGATGATGTTGCTGTACTCTATTTCATTCATTTGTTCATTCACTGAGCAAATAGATCATGAATACCTACTGTGTATCAAGAATTATCTTACAAACTAGGAATACCTTCGTAGTTGAGACAGCCATTAAATAAATGCTTTACATATCATGTAAAATTGCATATGTGCCACAGAGAAGAGGTGTTTAATGCTTTGAAAACTTACTATAAAATATTTATCTTTTCCTGAATGTTAAGCTTTTTAAAGTATAGCGTAAGTAGTACCCTCCTTATTGTTCTGTTGCAAAGTTTCTTAGCTATTCTTATGCCTTTTCTCTTCCAGATTAGTTTAAAAAATTTATACTAGTTCCTCTTGAAAGTGTATTGAATTTTTTGATTAACTTTCTAATAACCAACATCTTTGTAATATGTAAAAAATGTTTTCCATTTCTTATGTTTTCCTTAAATTCTTTAAAATTATTTTTATTGTAGTAAAATACACATAACAAAAAAGCTTACCATCCTAACTATTTTTAGGTGTACAATTCAGTGATACTAAATACAGTCACAGTGTTGTACAGCTATTACCATCATCTGTCCACGTAACACTTTTCATTTTGTAAAAGTAAGACTCTTTACCTATTAACCACTAAGTTTTCATATTCTCTTCCCCCAGCCCCTGGCAATTACTATGAATTACGTTTCCTGTTGTTATGATTTTGACTACTCTAGGTTTCTCATATAAGTAGAATCCTACAGTGTTTATCTTTTTATGACTGGCTAATTTCATTAGCGTTATGTCCTCAAGGTTCATCTGTGTCATAGCGTATATTGTGCAATTTCCTACCTTTTTAAAGTTGAATAATAATAACCAAATGCATGCATACAAGCGTACCTCAGAGATACTGCAGGTTTGGTTCTAGACCAATATAAGAAAGTGAATTATGCAATAAAGTGAGCCAAGTAAATTTTTTTGTTTCCCAGTATATATAAAAGTTATGTTCAGACCATACTGCAGTCTATTAAGTGTGAGTAGCATTAGGTCTAGAAAACATACCTAAACTAATTACTTTATTGCTAAAACATGTTAACCATCGTCTGAGGTTCAGTGAGTCACAATCACTGATCACAGATCACCATAAATATAATAATAATGAAAAAGTGTGAAATATTGCGAGAATTCCCAAAATGCAATACAGAGACATGAAGTGTACAAATGCTGTTAGAAAACCCATGCCTATAGACATAGACTAAAACACCAAGTTTTAGCTGGTGTGAATAATGCTGCTATGAATATGAATATACAGATATCTCAATTCTTTTGTATTTATGCCCAGAAGTGGAATTTGTGGATCATATAGCAATTCTATTTTTTATTTTATTGAAGCACAGTGCTGTATTCCATAGTCGCTGTATTTTTTACATTTTCACCTGTAATACACAAGGCTTTAAATGTTTCTCCATCCTTTCCAGCACTTGTGTGTGTGTCTGTTTTGATTATGTTTTTGAATACTGACCATCCTAATGGCTGCAAGATGATCTCATCATAGTTTTGATTTGGATTTCCCTAGTAATTAGTGATGTTGAAAATTTTTCCATGTGTTTATTGATCATTCATATACCTGCTTTGGAAAAATGTCTGTTCCTGATTCAGATTGTTTGCTTTTGTTTTTTGAATTTTAGGAGTTCATGTATTGTGGATGTTAGTTCCTTTTCAAATAAATGCTTTGCAAGTATTCTATGTCATCCTGTGGGTTGCTTTTTTACCCTGTTGGTACTGTCCTTTGATGCACAAAATTTAAAAATTTTCATGGAGTCCAGTTTTTGTTGTTGTTACTTGCACTTTTGCTGGATATGCCCAAGAAGGCATTGCCAAATCCAATGTTGTGAATCTTTTGTGTCAAGTCTTCTAACAGTATAATTGTTAATTAAGTCCTTCATCCATTTTGACTTCAATTTTGTGTAAGGTTTATGGTTTGGGTCCAACTTCATGCCTTTGCATGTGGATATCCCATTTTTCTATCCTCGTTTCCTGAGAAGACTTTCTTTATCTACTGAATGATCTGAGCACCCTTGTCAACTTATCCATACACGTGTGGATTTATTTCTGGGCTTTCCATTCTACTCCTTTGGTCTGTGTATATGTACTTATGCCAGTTTGATACAGTTTTGATTATTGTAGGTTTGTAGTAAGTTTTGAAGTCAGGAAGTATGTGTTCTCCAGTTTTTCTTCTTCTGTTCAAGTTCATTTTGACTAATGTCCCTTGAGATTGCGTATGAATTTTAGAATGGGTTTTTTTTTCTATTTCTTCAAAAAAAGTTTGGATTTGTAGGAATTGCTTTGAACACATAATTGCTTCAGGAAGTAATGACATTTTAATAATGTTAAGTCTTCCTATGCATGAATATGGGATCTTTCCATTTGTTTATTTAAAAAAAAATTCTTTCGGCAGTATTTTGTAGTTTTTATTTTACATACATGTCTTTAACTTGCTTGGTTAAGACAATTCCCAAATATTTTATTCTTTCTTATGCTAGTATGAATAGAATTATGTTTGTTTCAGATTGCTCTTTGTTCATATGTAGAAGTAGCATTGATTTCTGTGCATTGACTTTATGTTTTGATACTTTGCTGAATTCATTTATTAGTCCTAAGAGGTTGTGCGTGCGTGTGTGTGTGTGTGTGTGTGTGTGTAATCTTTAGGATGTTCTACTTATAAATCATATTTGCAAAAATAAATAATTTTACTTCTTTTCCAATTTGGTTGGCTTTCATGTCTTTTTCTTGCACAGTAGCTCTGGCTAGAACTTTCAGTTCTATGTTGAATAGAAGTGGTGAAAGTGGGCATTTTTACGTTGGTCTTTAACTTTGAAGAGAAGCTTTTAAACTTTCACCTTTAAGTATTATACTTGTGTTTCTTTATATACATATACTCTGTTATGTTAGGTAGTTTCCTTCTAATAAATAAAAAATTCTGCTTTTATTTTGTTGGGTATTTATTGCGTAAATGTGTTAAATTTTGTTAAATGCTTTTTCTGCGTCAATTGAGATCTTCTTGTGGATTTTTTCCTTTCATTCTTTTACTGTGGCATATTACACTGATTGTTTCTTGTTTGTTGAGTCATCCTTGCATTCCAGGAATAAATCCCATTTGATCATGATGTATAATCTTTGAATATACTGCTGAAATCTGTTTGGTACTATTTTGTTGAGGATTTTTACATCGGTGTTTATAAGGCTTACTGGTCTATAGTTTCTTTCTTTTGTAGTGTCTACGGCTTTGGTGTCAGGGTAATGCTGGCCTCATAAAATGAGTTAGTGAATTTTTCTCCTTTTCAAATTTTTTGAAATATTTGAGAAATATTGGTAATAAGTTTTCTTTATATGTTTGGTAGAATTCATGAGGCTTGTTGGGGAATTCATATTAGGAACTTACATTTTCTTGTGACTGCAGCTGCTGGGTAGGGCACATGCTTGCATTGGGGGACAAATGGTGGCTTAAAGCCCCTGCAGGCTGCACAGCTTGGGGGCCTAGGCAGCAACACCATGAAGTAGTTTGGTTAATCACTGAAAATCACTTACACTTTTCTGAGATTTAATGACTTCTTCTGAAAAATTAAAAGACAATGTGTAAGCTCTCCTTCTCATAAAAGTTACTGAGAAAACCCACCTGAAGTCTCAAACTGTTTTCATGAAGTCTTAGTACTTTCTAACATATGAAATATATTAAGAGAAAGTAAAATGTAAAACCAGTAAAAAAACAAAAGAAATAAATATTTCAGAAATCATGAAAATAATATCTGTTGATTACCACATGTAGGATCATAATAAGCAGAAATGTGATCACAGTATAAAATGCTTAAGAAACAGCATTTTATATTTCAGTGCAATTAGAATTCAGTGTATTCATTAAGGAACTGCTTTATCTTAAAAGTTTCTGTGGTAAACTAATTCATGTGACCAGTGTGTCGGTAATTTTATTGCCCTATTCATTGTTTTCTTATTGTTTTATGATTTGAATGCCTATTTTGTTACTTGCTTCAAAGATGACTTTTTGAAAAAACAAAATGACTGTGAAATTTAATAGGATTATTTGTGGGTTTGGCTTAGATGTGTGTGGCTTATATGTATGTATATGTATATGACTTTAATGAATTCCTTTATCAGAACTGATGTGTAGGATATTAACGTGTGTTTTTATTTTGACCATATTATTAGAAACCCACATGTACTTGAGGTGCAGTGGTTACATATAAGCTTGAAAATATATTAAGTTATGCCAGTTTCTGGATAATAAGATATTTTATTAGAGAAATAATAGATTTCTGTTTTAATGTAGACTTTGTGCCATAAATCTGACAGAACATTGAGGGAAAGGAAGCATATAGAGTTTTTCTTTCTGTTACTTTAGTTCACTGTATCTGGAGGGATGAGACATTTGACTTTCAATCACAATACTTTAAAACATAATATAATTTTAATTATTAGCCCAACAAACTTTATTCACAGATGAGGAAACTGAGATCCTTAGAGAAAGAGTGACCTAATCAGAATTACGGAGCTGATAACAAGAGATAGCATTACAGAGATAACTCAGATAACAACCAATACCGTAGAAATGCAAACTATTAGGGATACCTGGGTGGCTCAGCCAGTTAAGCATCTGACTACTCCTCAGTTGATGATCTCATAGTTCGTGGGTTCTTCTTCATAGAAGAAGAAATGGATAAATTCCTAGAAACATACACACTATGAACATTGAAACAGGAAGAAATACAAAATTTGAACAGACCCAGAACTAGCAAGAAATTGAATTCATAATCAAAAAACTCCCAACAAACAAAATTCCAGGACCAGGTGGTTTCACAGGTGAATTCTACCAATTACAGAAGAATTAATATCTCTTCTTCTCAAACTATTCAACAAAATTGAAAAGGAAAGAAAATTTCCAAATTCATTCTGTGAAGCCAGCATTTCCCTCATAACAAAACCAGACCTCACAAGAAAGAAAACCAGTGTCTTTGATGAACATTCACACAAGACTCCTCCACAAAATGCTAGCAATCCAAAGCCAGCAACACCTTTAAAAAATCATTTACCACAATCAAATTGGATTTATTCCTAGGTGCAAGGGTGGTTCAGTATTCACAAATCAGTCAGTATGATACATCACATCAGTAAGAGAAAGGATAAGAATCATGATTTCAATAGATGCAAAAAAAAACATTTGACAAAGTACAACATCCATTCATATAAAAACCCTCTAAAAAGTAGGTTTAGAGGAAACATACATCAACATAATAAAAGCCATATAAGAAAACATCATCCTTAATGGGGAAAAAACTGAGAGCTTTTCCTCTAAGATCAGGAACAAGACAGGGATGTCTCCTCTCACCACTGTTATTCAACATAGTACTGGAAGTCCTAGCCACAGCAGTCAGACAACAAAAAGCAATAAGAGGTATCCAAATTTGTAAAGAAGTAAAACTTTGACTATTTGCAGATGATGTGACACTCTACATAGAAAGCCTGAAAGACGCCACCAAAAAACCTGCTAGAACTGATAAATGAATTCAACAGTGTTACAGGATACAAAATCAATATACAGAAACCTATTGCATTTTTTTTCTTTTTTAAAAAATATTTTTATTTATTTCTAGGAGAGGGAGAGAGAGAGCGTGAGCAGGGGAGGGTCAGAGAGAGAGAGGGAGACACAGACTCTGAAATAGGCTCCAGGCTCTGAGCTGGCAGTCAGCACAGAGCCCGATGCGGGGCTCGAACCCACGAACCGCGAGATCATGACCTAAGCGAAAGTCGGACACTTAACCGACTAAGGTTACCCAGGCGCCCCATTTTTATACACCAATAATGATGCAGCAGAAAGAGAAATTAAGGAATCAGTCCATTTACAATTACACCAAAAATAATGAAGTACCTAGGAATAAACCTAACTAAAAGAGGTGAAAGACCTGTACTCTGAAATGTATAAAACACTGATGAAAGAAACTGAAGACACAAAGACATGGAAAGAAAGACATTCCATGCTCATGGATTTGAAGAACAAAGATTTGTAAAATGTCTGTACTACCCTTAGCAGTCTACACATTTAATGCAATCCCTATCAAAATACCAGGAGCATTTTTCACAAAACTAGAACAAACAATCGTAAAAGTTGTATGGAACCAGAGAAGAACCGAATAGCCAAAGGAATCTTGAAAAAGAAAAGCAAAGCTGGAGGCATCTGAGTTCTAGACTTCGGTTTACATTACAAAGCTACGGTTATCAAAACATAATGGTGCTGACAGAAAAACGGATACATAGACCAATAGAACTGAATAGAAAACCCAGAAATAAACCTACAGCTATATGTGAATTAATCTTCAACAAAGCAGGAAAGAATATCCAGTGGGAAAAAGATAGTTTCTCCAACAAATGGTGTTTGAAACACTGGTCAGCTACATGCAAAACAATGAAACTAGACCACTTTAGGCACCATACACAAAAATAAATTAAAAGTGGATTCGAGACCTCAATGTGAGACCTGAAAATATAAAAATCCTAGAAGAGAACACAGGCAGTAATTTCTTTGATATTGGCTGTAGCAGCTTCTTTCTAGGTATGTCTCCTGAGGCAAGGAAATAAAAGCAAAAATAAACTATTGGGAATACATCAAAATAAAAACATCTGCACATTAAAGGAAGCAGTCAATAAAATTAAAAGGCAGCTTATGGAATGTAGAAAATGTTTGCAAATGACCTTCCTGATTACAGTTAGTATCCAAATTATATAAAGAACTTATACAAGTCAATACCCCAAAAATGAATAATCCAAGTAAAACATGGGTAGAAGACATGAACAGGTATTTCTTCAAAGAAGCATCTTTGACCAACAGACAAATAAAAAATGTTCCTCATCACTTACAATCAGGGAAATGCAAATGAAGACTACAGTGAGGTATCACCTCACATCTGTTACAATGGGTAAAGTCAACAACATAAGAAACAACAGATGTTGGCAAGGATGTGGAGAAAGGGAAACCCTCTTACATTGTCGGTGGGAATTCAGATTTTTGCGGCCACTGTGAAAACAGTATGGAAATTCCTCAAAAAGTTAAAAAGAAAACTACCTTACTGTCCAACAATCACACAACCAAGTATTTACCCAAAGGATACAAAAGCACTAATTTAAAGGGATACATGCTCCTCGGTGTTTATAGCAGTGCTATCAAGAATAGCCAAATTAGGAAGCAACCTAAGGGTCCATCAGTTGATGAATGGATGAAGAAGATGTGGTTTGTGTATAGAATGGAATACTACTTGGCAATGAAAAAGAATGAAATCTTGCCATTTGCCACAATGTAAATGGAACTAGAGTGTATTGTGCTAAGCAAAATGAGTCAGAAAGACCAATATATGATTTCACTCATGTGGAATTTAAGAAACACAACAGATGAACATAGGGGAAGAGAAGGAAAAATAAGATAAAAGCAGAGGGAGGCAAATTGTAAGAGGCTCTTAAATATAAAGAACAAACTATTAGTTGCTGGAGGGGAGGTGGGGAGGTGGATGTGCTAAATGGGTGATGGGCATTAAGGAGGGCACTTGTTGGGATGAGCACTGGATGTTACACGTGAGTGATGAATCACTGGGTTCTACTACTGAAACCAGTACTATACTGTGTGTTAACTAACCTGAATTAAAAAAAAATTTAAACAAATAAGTGCAAACCTTTCATTAAGAATGCAATGCAGACCCAAACAAAATGTGATAAATATATGCAATGGGATATTATTCAGCCATAAAGAGAATGTTACAGTAATGTGGATGGAACGCGAATGTATAATGCTCGGTGAAATAAGTCAGTCAGAGAAAGATAAATACCATATGATTTCACACATGTGTGGATTAAAAAAAAATTTGAAGCAAGCAAAAGAGGGAAGTGAGAGAAAGATATATCAAGAACAGACTCTTAACTTTAGAGAACAAATTCTTGGTTACTAGAGGGGTGAAAGGGCAGGGGATTAGTTGACTGGGAGTAAGGAGTGCACTTGTGGTGAGGAGCACCAGGCTATATATGGGATTGTTGAATCACAGTGTTATTTACTGAAAACTAATATAACATTGTATGTTAACTGGAATAAAAATAAAAAGCCAAGAGAGATGTATATCTCTACAAAGGAATATATTTTTCCATATAAAAGAATGAGTTAGAGATAACATGGTACAGCATGAAAGAACCTTGTACACATTATGCAAAGTGAAAGACAAAACCAGACACTGAATATTGTGTGATCCCATCATGAAATGTCCAGAATGTGATCCCATCATGAAATCTGTAGAAGCAAATTGATTTGTGGTAGCCTGGGGTAGAGTAAAGGTTAGGAGAGGAGACATAAATGGAGAATGACTCTTAATATAAGTAAGTGGGGGGTTCTTTGAAGGGGGTGATGAAAATGTTTTAAAATTAGATTATGGTGATGGTTTTACAACTCTGGATGGAAACCACTTAAGTATACACTTTAATAGGGTGAATTTTATGGTAATGTTACTTATATCTCAATAAAGTTTTTGAAAATAATTTTTGGAATAATCTGATGACCTATTTGTCTCGTGGTATGACACATTACTCATTACTCCAATCTCAACACTGCCATTTTGGCGACTTGACTCCCTTCTGCTTGTTTTCATTTGTCTCCTACGTCTCTCTCCATCTCTTCCTCACTTCCCCATTCAGAATGTCCCCAAAAAGATGATCAGATTGATTGGTTTGTTAATTGCCATCAAGAGTAGGCATTTTTTTTCTGGCATATGATGCTGATTTTGCATTATAGAAAATTTCTCTTTTTAAAAATATTTTTAAATGTATTTCTTTTGAGGGGAGGACAAGCAGGGGAGAGGCAGAAAGAAGGAGAGAGACTCCCAAACAGGCTCTGCACCATCAGCACAGAGCCCAGTGCTGGGCTTGAACTCCTCAACCGTGAGAACATGACCTGAGCCGAGATGAAGAGTCAGACGCTTAACTGACTGCGTCACCCAAGGGCCCTCTTTTGAAATAAATTTTTTAAGTAGAAAATATATAAACTTAAAAAAAGTAATAAAGGACAGCCTTACCAGAATAAAAAAACAACATAACTTATGAAAGTGGTAGTCAGGTGGCTGACAATGTAGGCCATACTGGTCTAGGACAGAGTGTGCTTTCAAGAAGTTTAGTGTTGTTTGTTTAGTGTTACAATACTCCTTTTTAAAAAATTTAATGTCTTATTTACTTTTGAGGCAGAGAGAGAGAGACCGTGTGATCAGGGGAGGGTCAGAGAGAGAGGGAGACACAGAATCTGAAACAGGCTCCAGGCTCTGAGCTAGCTGTCAGCACAGAGCCTGACGTGGGCCTTGAACCCACAAACCGTGAGAGCGTGACCTGAGCCAAAGTCGGATGCTTAACTGAATGAGCCACCCAGGTGCCCCACAATATTCCTTATTTTAAAGATGGAATTATTACTTGAGTATCTACACAAAGAAGCTATGAATTTGAATTTTAAGGCACATAAGTAGGATGTGCAGACAAGGACTTGATTCCAGATCTTCATTGTTCCATCCTAAGCCTTGTTTGTTATTGAGTGGCATTGTCCAGACGTCCAAACTAAAACTTCATTTTGCCCCAAAAGCCTGTTTAAAATATACATCTGTAGCAAGTAAACCTGTTGTCTTTTATATAGCAGTTTCTAAAGTCATGCAAAGAGAATGTATTTAAAGGGCTTTGCCTGGTAGAATACTGTATCGGAGTTCTTTGGGCAGAGGATTTTCTCCCTGTTTGTCGATGTACTTGACATACAGCACTGTATAAGGTATACAGCAATACTGATTTGAGTTAAACTTACTGGGAAATGATTACTACAAGAAGTTTAGTTAACATCTATCGTTTCATATAGATACAAAAAAATAGAAAAACAACTTTTTTCTGATGAAAACTTTTAGGATTTAGTCAACTTTCAAATATTCTGTACATCAACATTAACTATAGTCATCATGGGGTACATTACATCCCTAGTACTTGTTTATTTTACAATTGAAAGGCTGTACCTTTTGACCATATTTATTGGGTTTACCTTTCCCTCATTGCCTGAATCTGGTAACCACAAATCAGGTCTCCTTTTCTATGACTTTTTCTTTTCTTTTTTTTAGTTAAGATTCATCATGTAAGTGACATCACTTTGTCTTTCTGACTCATTTCACTTAGCATTATGCATTATGTAGATCCATGTTGTGTCAAATGTCAGGATTTCCTTCTTTTTGTGTGTGTGGCTTAAAATTCCATTGTACATAGATTCCACAGCTTGTTTCCCCATTCACCGATCAATGGACACTTAGGTTATGAACATGGAGGTGCAGGTGTGTCTTTGATAAAGTGTTTTTGTTTCCTTCAGATATATTTTCAGAAGTGGAATGACTGAATCATATGTTAGTGCAATTTTTAACTTTTTGAGGAACCTCCATACTGTTTTTATTAGTAGTTACATTCCCACAAACAGTGCACAAAGGTTTCCTTCTCTTCACGTCCTCACCAGCATTTTTTTCTCTTGCCTTTTTGATGACAGCCGTTCAACAGGCATGAGGTGATATCTTATTCTGGTTTAATTTGTATTTCCCTACTTACTACTGATGGTGAGCACCTTTTCATATACCTGTTGTCCATTCCTATATCTTCTTTGGTAAAATATCTATGTAGGTTCTTTGCTCATTTTTAATTGGGTTCTGTGTGTGTGTGTGTGTGTGTGTGTGTGTGTGTGTGTGTGTATGTGTGTGTGTGTGTTTACTATTGAATTACATAAATTCTTGATGTATTTTGGATGTTAACCCTTATCCAATAATGGTTTGCAAATATTTTCTATTATATAGGTTGTCTTTTCTTTTTTTAAAAAAATTTCTTTTGCTCCGCAGAAGCCTTGTAGGTGGATGTAGTGCTGCTTCTTTATTTTTTTATTTTGTTGCTTGTAACCCTAAAATCCATATCCATAAAATCTGTCAAGATTCCTTCTTTTAAAAATTTTCTCCGGGGCACCTGGGTGGCTCAGTCGGTTAGCAGCCGATTTTGGCTCAGGTCATGATCTCGCAGTTCTCTGTGCTGAGAGCTCAGAGCCTGTAGCCTGCTTCAGATTCTGTGTCTCCCTCTCTGTCTGCCTCTCCCCTGCTCACACTCTGTCTCTCTGTCTTTTAAAAATAAATAAACATTAAAAAAACCTAAAAAAAATTTTTCTCCTAGCAATTTTATGCTTTTCAGTCTTACATTTAAGCCTTTAATTCATATAAGTTAATTTTTCGAGTGATGTAATATAGTGATCTAATTTCATTCTTTCACATGTGAATGTCCAGTTTTTCCAGGACAGTTTATTTCTCCATTAACTAATCTTGGCTCCTTCATCAAGTATTAGTTAAATGTATGTGCATATTTTATTTCTCAGCTCTTGATTCTGTTCTGTTTGTCTGTGTATGTGTTTTATGTTGGTACTATGCATTTTATTGCTATAGCTTTGTAACAATATAGCTTGAAAGCAGGAAGTGTGATGCCTTTGCTTTGTTCTTCTTTCCTTGGATTACTTTGTCTGTTTGGGGTCTTTTGTGATTCCATATAAATATAGGATTGCTTTTTCTATTTCTCAAAAAGCCATTAAATCTTGATAGAGATTATATTAAATCTGTAACATCTTTAGGTAGTATGGACATTTTAGTATTAGTAATTCTTTCAATCCATGAACATGGGATACCTTTACACTTATTATGTATTTTTAAGTTTCTTTCATCATCTGTTTTCAGTGTAGATACATTTCATTTCTTTTAAATTCATTCCTAAGTATTTCATTTTTTTCATGCCGTTGTAAATGGAATCATTTTCTTTAATTCTTTATCACGTAATTTCTTACTGTGTAGAAATACTTATGATTTTTTGTATGTTAATTTTGTATCTTATAGTTTTATCTGATTTGTTGATTAGATATAACAGATTTTTGGTGGGGTCTTTAGGATTTTCTATATATAAAATTATATCACTTGGAAATAGAGATAATTCTGCTTCTTTTCCAATTTTGATATCTTTTATTTTTTTAGTCCCTTATTATTCTGGCTATGATTTTCAGTATTATGTTGAATAGGAGTCAGGAGAGCAGTTACTTTGATGTTGTTCCTGATTTTAGAGGAAAAGCTTTCAGCTTTTCACCATTGGGTATGAAGCTAGTTGTGGATTTGCCTTTTATGTTCTTTACTGTATTGAAATATCTATGTAGGTTCTTTGCATTGAAATATGTTCTTTCTGTATCTTATTTGGTAAGATTTTTATCATGAAGTATTGTTGAATTTTGTCAAATACTTTTTCTGTGTCTCTGTTGAGATAGTCATATGACTTTTTCCTTTCATTCTGTTAATGTGATAGATCACATTTATTAATTTGGATATGTTGAAATATCTTTGTATCTCAGGGATAAATCCCACCTGATTATGGTGAGTGATCGTTTTAATGTGTTGCTGAATTTGGCTTGCTACTATTTTATTAAGAATTTTTCTACCTATATTCATCCAGGATTGGCCTGTAGTTTTCTTTTCTTTCTTTTTTTTTTTTTTTTTAGTTTAAAGATTTATTTTTTATTTTTTATTTTTTTTACANATCATAGGGAAGTTCTATTGTTAATTTTCTGAGGAACCTGTTTTCCAGAGGGGCTGTACCAGTTTACATTCCCACCAACAGTGTAGGAGGGTGCCCATTTCTCTACAACCTCGCCGGCATCTAGCGTTCTTGGATTTGCTCATTTTAGCCACTCTGACTGGCGTGAGGTGGTATCTCAGTGTGGTTTTGATTTGTATTTCCCTGACGAGGAGGGATGCTGAGCATCGTTTCATGTGTCTGTTGGCCATCTGGATGTCCTCTTTGGAGAAGCGTCTGGTCATATCTTCTGCCCATTTCTTTACTGGGTTGTTTGTTTTTCAGGTGTGGAGTTTGGTGAGTTCCTTATAGATTTTGGCCTGTAGTTTTCTTATTGTGTCCTTTTTTGGTTTTGGTATCAGCAAAAATGCTGGATCCATAAAATGAGTTTGAGGGTGTTTTCTCCTCTTCAAGTTTTTTTTTTAAAGAGTTTTAGAAAAAATCATGTTAATTCTCTTTTAATGTTTGTAAAATTAACTAGTGAAGGTATCTGGCCATAGGCTTTTCTTCACTGAGAGGTGTTTGATTACTGATTCAGTCTCTTTACAAGTAATGCATCTGTTGCAGATTTTCTAGTTTTTCCTAATTGTCTAGTTGTATGTTTGTAAGAATTTTTACATTTGCTCCCAGATTGTACAGTTTATTTTTATATACTTGTTCATCGTAACTTCTTAGATACTTTGCATTTCTGGGATATCAGTTGGAATTTCTTCTTTTCCACATATAATTTTGTCCTGTTTTATTCCCTTGCTTAATCTAGCTAAAAGTGTGTCAATTTTATTTTTTTTAAGACCCAATCTTAGTTTTGTTCATCTTTTCAATTGTTTTCCTGTTTTGTTTTTCATTTATCTTTAGCAGAGGACAATTTAAGTTGTACCTGTTAATGTTTTTTGCTCTGTAAAAATTGATTTTGCAGTTCATACTGAAAAATAACATGCAATATATAGGCATGTATATATATATAAAATATTTATATATAAATATATATTTAAATATATATAAATAAATATATAAAAATTTATATATAAAATATATAAAATATACATGCATATATAT